>NW_027367185.1:0-61042 GCF_046119375.1 Phyllobates terribilis | reverse complement strand
AAATGTTTGAAAGCTACTGACTGAATGAAAGGAGCTGGCATCTCACTCTCTTTGAATCTTCTTTATCATGCTAGGATTAACAGGAAAAAGCTAAAAATTTCAGAATTGCACCTTGCAATGTGGAGATATTACTGTTTGTGCATTTACAATATTCATTGATTTTTGCCATTGAAAAACATGTTTTTCATATACCAGAAATGTTTGAAGCTACTGACTGAATGAAAGGAGCTGGCATCTCACTCTCTTTGAATCTTCTTTATCATGCTAGGATTAGCAGGAAAAAGCAAAAAATTTCAGAATTGCACCTTGCAATGTGGAGATATTACTGTTTGTGCATTTACAATATTCATTGATTTTTGCCATTGAAAAACGTCCAGAAATGTTTGAAGCTACTGACTGAATGAAAGGAGCTGGCATCTCACTCTCTTTGAATCTTCTTTATCATGCTAGGATTAACAGGAAAAAGCTAAAAATTTCAGAATTGCACCGTGCAATGTGGAGATATTACTGTTTGTGCATTTACAATATTCATTGATTTTTGCCATTGAAAACATGTTTTTCATATACCAGAAATGTTTGAAGCTACTGACTGAATGAAAGGAGCTGGCATCTTCACTCTCTTTGAATCTTCTTTATCATGCTAGGATTAGCAGGAAAAAGCAAAAAATTTCAGAATTGCACCGTGCAATGTGGAGATATTACTGTTTGTGCATTTACAATATTCATTGATTTTTGCCATTGAAAAACATGTTTTTCCCAGAAATGTTTGAAGCTACTGACTGAATGAAAGGAGCTGGCATCTCACTCTCTTTGAATCTTCTTTATCATGCTAGGATTAGCAGGAAAAAGCAAAAAATTTCAGAATTGCACCTTGCAATGTGGAGATATTACTGTTTGTGCATTTACAATATTCATTGATTTTTGCCATTGAAAAACATGTTTTTCATATACCAGAAATGTTTGAAGCTACTGACTGAATGAAAGGAGCTGGCATCTCACTCTCTTTGAATCTTCTTTATCATGCTAGGATTAACAGGAAAAAGCTAAAAATTTCAGAATTGCACCGTGCAATGTGGAGATATTACTGTTTGTGCATTTACAATATTCATTGATTTTGCCATTGAAAAACGTCAGAAATGTTTGAAGCTACTGACTGAATGAAAGGAGCTGGCATCTCACTCTCTTTGATCTTCTTTATCATGCTAGGATTAGCAGGAAAAAGCAAAAAATTTCAGAATTGCACCGTGCAATGTGGAGATATTACTGTTTGTGCATTTACAATATTCATTGATTTTTGCCATTGAAAAACATGTTTTTCATATACCAGAAATGTTTGAAGCTACTGACTGAATGAAAGGAGCTGGCATCTCACTCTCTTTGAATCTTCTTTATCATGCTAGGATTAACAGGAAAAAGCAAAAATTTCAGAATTGCACCGTGCAATGTGGAGATATTACTGTTTGTGCATTTACAATATTCATTGATTTTTGCCATTGAAAACGTCCAGAAATGTTTGAAGCTACTGACTGAATGAAAGGAGCTGGCATCTCACTCTCTTTGAATCTTCTTTATCATGCTAGGATTAGCAGGAAAAAGCTAAAAATTTCAGAATTGCACCTTGCAATGTGGAGATATTACTGTTTGTGCATTTACAATATTCATTGATTTTTGCCATTGAAAAACATGTTTTTCATATACCAGAAATGTTTGAAGCTACTGACTGAATGAAAGGAGCTGGCATCTCACTCTCTTTGAATCTTCTTTATCATGCTAGGATTAGCAGGAAAAAGCTAAAAATTTCAGAATTGCACCTTGCAATGTGGAGATATTACTGTTTGTGCATTTACAATATTCATTGATTTTTGCCATTGAAAAACATGTTTTTCATATACCAGAAATGTTTGAAGCTACTGACTGAATGAAAGGAGCTGGCATCTCACTCTCTTTGAATCTTCTTTATCATGCTAGGATTAGCAGGAAAAAGCAAAAAATTTCAGAATTGCACCTTGCAATGTGGAGATATTACTGTTTGTGCATTTTACAATATTCATTGATTTTTGCCATTGAAAAACATGTTTTTCATATACCAGAAATGTTTGAAGCTACTGACTGAATGAAAGGAGCTGGCATCTCACTCTCTTTGAATCTTCTTTATCATGCTAGGATTAGCAGGAAAAAGCAAAAAATTTCAGAATTGCACCGTGCAATGTGGAGATATTACTGTTTGTGCATTTACAATATTCATTGATTTTTGCCATTGAAAAACGTCCAGAAATGTTTGAAGCTACTGACTGAATGAAAGGAGCTGGCATCTCACTCTCTTTGAATCTTCTTTATCATGCTAGGATTAACAGGAAAAAGCTAAAAATTTCAGAATTGCACCGTGCAATGTGGAGATATTACTGTTTGTGCATTTACAATATTCATTGATTTTTGCCATTGAAAAACATGTTTTTCATATACCAGAAATGTTTGAAGCTACTGACTGAATGAAAGGAGCTGGCATCTCACTCTCTTTGAATCTTCTTTATCATGCTAGGATTAGCAGGAAAAAGCTAAAAATTTCAGAATTGCACCTTGCAATGTGGAGATATTACTGTTTGTGCATTTACAATATTCATTGATTTTTGCCATTGAAAACATGTTTTTCATATACCAGAAATGTTTGAAGCTACTGACTGAATGAAAGGAGCTGGCATCTCACTCTCTTTGAATCTTCTTTATCATGCTAGGATTAGCAGGAAAAAGCTAAAAATTTCAGAATTGCACCTTGCAATGTGGAGATATTACTGTTTGTGCATTTACAATATTCATTGATTTTTGCCATTGAAAAACATGTTTTTCATATACCAGAAATGTTTGAAGCTTCTGACTGAATGAAAGGAGCTGGCATCTCACTCTCTTTGAATCTTCTTTATCATGCTAGGATTAGCAGGAAAAAGCAAAAAATTTCAGAATTGCACCTTGCAATGTGGAGATATTACTGTTTGTGCATTTACAATATTCATTGATTTTTGCCATTGAAAAACATGTTTTTCATATACCAGAAATGTTTGAAGCTACTGACTGAATGAAAGGAGCTGGCATCTCACTCTCTTTGAATCTTCTTTATCATGCTAGGATTAGCAGGAAAAAGCAAAAAATTTCAGAATTGCACCGTGCAATGTGGAGATATTACTGTTTGTGCATTTACAATATTCATTGATTTTTGCCATTGAAAAACGTCCAGAAATGTTTGAAGCTACTGACTGAATGAAAGGAGCTGGCATCTCACTCTCTTTGAATCTTCTTTATCATGCTAGGATTAACAGGAAAAAGCTAAAAATTTCAGAATTGCACCGTGCAATGTGGAGATATTACTGTTTGTGCATTTACAATATTCATTGATTTTTGCCATTGAAAAACATGTTTTTCATATACCAGAAATGTTTGAAGCTACTGACTGAATGAAAGGAGCTGGCATCTCACTCTCTTTGAATCTTCTTTATCATGCTAGGATTAACAGGAAAAAGCAAAAAATTTCAGAATTGCACCTTGCAATGTGGAGATATTACTGTTTGTGCATTTACAATATTCATTGATTTTTGCCATTGAAAAACATGTTTTTAATATACCAGAAATGTTTGAAGCTACTGACTGAATGAAAGGAGCTGGCATCTCACTCTCTTTGAATCTTCTTTATCATGCTAGGATTAACAGGAAAAAGCTAAAAATTTCAGAATTGCACCGTGCAATGTGGAGATATTACTGTTTGTGCATTTACAATATTCATTGATTTTTGCCATTGAAAAACATGTTTTTCATATACCAGAAATGTTTGAAGCTACTGACTGAATGAAAGGAGCTGGCATCTCACTCTCTTTGAATCTTCTTTATCATGCTAGGATTAGCAGGAAAAAGCAAAAAATTTCAGAATTGCACCGTGCAATGTGGAGATATTACTGTTTGTGCATTTACAATATTCATTGATTTTTGCCATTGAAAAACATGTTTTTCATATACCAGAAATGTTTGAAGCTACTGACTGAATGAAAGGAGCTGGCATCTCACTCTCTTTGAATCTTCTTTATCATGCTAGGATTAACAGGAAAAAGCTAAAAATTTCAGAATTGCACCGTGCAATGTGGAGATATTACTGTTTGTGCATTTACAATATTCATTGATTTTTGCCATTGAAAAACGTTTTTCATATACCAGAAATGTTTGAAGCTACTGACTGAATGAAAGGAGCTGGCATCTCACTCTCTTTGAATCTTCTTTATCATGCTAGGATTAACAGGAAAAAGCTAAAAATTTCAGAATTGCACCGTGCAATGTGGAGATATTACTGTTTGTGCATTTACAATATTCATTGATTTTTGCCATTGAAAAACGTCCAGAAATGTTTGAAGCTACTGACTGAATGAAAGGAGCTGGCATCTCACTCTCTTTGAATCTTCTTTATCATGCTAGGATTAGCAGGAAAAAGCAAAAAATTTCAGAATTGCACCGTGCAATGTGGAGATATTACTGTTTGTGCATTTACAATATTCATTGATTTTTGCCATTGAAAAACATGTTTTTCATATACCAGAAATGTTTGAAGCTACTGACTGAATGAAAGGAGCTGGCATCTCACTCTCTTTGAATCTTCTTTATCATGCTAGGATTAACAGGAAAAAGCTAAAAATTTCAGAATTGCACCGTGCAATGTGGAGATATTACTGTTTGTGCATTTACAATATTCATTGATTTTTGCCATTGAAAAACGTCCAGAAATGTTTGAAGCTACTGACTGAATGAAAGGAGCTGGCATCTCACTCTCTTTGAATCTTCTTTATCATGCTAGGATTAACAGGAAAAAGCTAAAAATTTCAGAATTGCACCTTGCAATGTGGAGATATTACTGTTTGTGCATTTACAATATTCATTGATTTTTGCCATTGAAAAACATGTTTTTCATATACCAGAAATGTTTGAAGCTACTGACTGAATGAAAGGAGCTGGCATCTCACTCTCTTTGAATCTTCTTTATCATGCTAGGATTAGCAGGAAAAAGCAAAAAATTTCAGAATTGCACCTTGCAATGTGGAGATATTACTGTTTGTGCATTTACAATATTCATTGATTTTTGCCATTGAAAAACGTCCAGAAATGTTTGAAGCTACTGACTGAATGAAAGGAGCTGGCATCTCACTCTCTTTGAATCTTCTTTATCATGCTAGGATTAACAGGAAAAAGCTAAAAATTTCAGAATTGCACCGTGCAATGTGGAGATATTACTGTTTGTGCATTTACAATATTCATTGATTTTTGCCATTGAAAAACATGTTTTTCATATACCAGAAATGTTTGAAGCTACTGACTGAATGAAAGGAGCTGGCATCTCACTCTCTTTGAATCTTCTTTATCATGCTAGGATTAGCAGGAAAAAGCAAAAAATTTCAGAATTGCACCGTGCAATGTGGAGATATTACTGTTTGTGCATTTACAATATTCATTGATTTTTGCCATTGAAAAACATGTTTTTCATATACCAGAAATGTTTGAAGCTACTGACTGAATGAAAGGAGCTGGCATCTCACTCTCTTTGAATCTTCTTTATCATGCTAGGATTAGCAGGAAAAAGCAAAAAATTTCAGAATTGCACCTTGCAATGTGGAGATATTACTGTTTGTGCATTTACAATATTCATTGATTTTTGCCATTGAAAAACATGTTTTTCATATACCAGAAATGTTTGAAGCTACTGACTGAATGAAAGGAGCTGGCATCTCACTCTCTTTGAATCTTCTTTATCATGCTAGGATTAACAGGAAAAAGCTAAAAATTTCAGAATTGCACCGTGCAATGTGGAGATATTACTGTTTGTGCATTTACAATATTCATTGATTTTTGCCATTGAAAAACGTCCAGAAATGTTTGAAGCTACTGACTGAATGAAAGGAGCTGGCATCTCACTCTCTTTGAATCTTCTTTATCATGCTAGGATTAGCAGGAAAAAGCAAAAAATTTCAGAATTGCACCGTGCAATGTGGAGATATTACTGTTTGTGCATTTACAATATTCATTGATTTTTGCCATTGAAAAACATGTTTTTCATATACCAGAAATGTTTGAAGCTACTGACTGAATGAAAGGAGCTGGCATCTCACTCTCTTTGAATCTTCTTTATCATGCTAGGATTAACAGGAAAAAGCAAAAAATTTCAGAATTGCACCGTGCAATGTGGAGATATTACTGTTTGTGCATTTACAATATTCATTGATTTTTGCCATTGAAAAACGTCCAGAAATGTTTGAAGCTACTGACTGAATGAAAGGAGCTGGCATCTCACTCTCTTTGAATCTTCTTTATCATGCTAGGATTAGCAGGAAAAAGCTAAAAATTTCAGAATTGCACCTTGCAATGTGGAGATATTACTGTTTGTGCATTTACAATATTCATTGATTTTTGCCATTGAAAAACATGTTTTTCATATACCAGAAATGTTTGAAGCTACTGACTGAATGAAAGGAGCTGGCATCTCACTCTCTTTGAATCTTCTTTATCATGCTAGGATTAGCAGGAAAAAGCTAAAAATTTCAGAATTGCACCTTGCAATGTGGAGATATTACTGTTTGTGCATTTACAATATTCATTGATTTTTGCCATTGAAAAACATGTTTTTCATATACCAGAAATGTTTGAAGCTACTGACTGAATGAAAGGAGCTGGCATCTCACTCTCTTTGAATCTTCTTTATCATGCTAGGATTAGCAGGAAAAAGCAAAAAATTTCAGAATTGCACCTTGCAATGTGGAGATATTACTGTTTGTGCATTTACAATATTCATTGATTTTTGCCATTGAAAAACATGTTTTTCATATACCAGAAATGTTTGAAGCTACTGACTGAATGAAAGGAGCTGGCATCTCACTCTCTTTGAATCTTCTTTATCATGCTAGGATTAGCAGGAAAAAGCAAAAAATTTCAGAATTGCACCGTGCAATGTGGAGATATTACTGTTTGTGCATTTACAATATTCATTGATTTTTGCCATTGAAAAACGTCCAGAAATGTTTGAAGCTACTGACTGAATGAAAGGAGCTGGCATCTCACTCTCTTTGAATCTTCTTTATCATGCTAGGATTAACAGGAAAAAGCTAAAAATTTCAGAATTGCACCGTGCAATGTGGAGATATTACTGTTTGTGCATTTACAATATTCATTGATTTTTGCCATTGAAAAACATGTTTTTCATATACCAGAAATGTTTGAAGCTACTGACTGAATGAAAGGAGCTGGCATCTCACTCTCTTTGAATCTTCTTTATCATGCTAGGATTAGCAGGAAAAAGCTAAAAATTTCAGAATTGCACCTTGCAATGTGGAGATATTACTGTTTGTGCATTTACAATATTCATTGATTTTTGCCATTGAAAAACATGTTTTTCATATACCAGAAATGTTTGAAGCTACTGACTGAATGAAAGGAGCTGGCATCTCACTCTCTTTGAATCTTCTTTATCATGCTAGGATTAGCAGGAAAAAGCTAAAAATTTCAGAATTGCACCTTGCAATGTGGAGATATTACTGTTTGTGCATTTACAATATTCATTGATTTTTGCCATTGAAAAACATGTTTTTCATATACCAGAAATGTTTGAAGCTACTGACTGAATGAAAGGAGCTGGCATCTCACTCTCTTTGAATCTTCTTTATCATGCTAGGATTAGCAGGAAAAAGCAAAAAATTTCAGAATTGCACCTTGCAATGTGGAGATATTACTGTTTGTGCATTTACAATATTCATTGATTTTTGCCATTGAAAAACATGTTTTTCATATACCAGAAATGTTTGAAGCTACTGACTGAATGAAAGGAGCTGGCATCTCACTCTCTTTGAATCTTCTTTATCATGCTAGGATTAGCAGGAAAAAGCAAAAAATTTCAGAATTGCACCGTGCAATGTGGAGATATTACTGTTTGTGCATTTACAATATTCATTGATTTTTGCCATTGAAAAACGTCCAGAAATGTTTGAAGCTACTGACTGAATGAAAGGAGCTGGCATCTCACTCTCTTTGAATCTTCTTTATCATGCTAGGATTAACAGGAAAAAGCTAAAAATTTCAGAATTGCACCGTGCAATGTGGAGATATTACTGTTTGTGCATTTACAATATTCATTGATTTTTGCCATTGAAAAACATGTTTTTCATATACCAGAAATGTTTGAAGCTACTGACTGAATGAAAGGAGCTGGCATCTCACTCTCTTTGAATCTTCTTTATCATGCTAGGATTAACAGGAAAAAGCAAAAAATTTCAGAATTGCACCTTGCAATGTGGAGATATTACTGTTTGTGCATTTACAAAATTCATTGATTTTTGCCATTGAAAAACATGTTTTTAATATACCAGAAATGTTTGAAGCTACTGACTGAATGAAAGGAGCTGGCATCTCACTCTCTTTGAATCTTCTTTATCATGCTAGGATTAACAGGAAAAAGCTAAAAATTTCAGAATTGCACCGTGCAATGTGGAGATATTACTGTTTGTGCATTTACAATATTCATTGATTTTTGCCATTGAAAAACATGTTTTTCATATACCAGAAATGTTTGAAGCTACTGACTGAATGAAAGGAGCTGGCATCTCACTCTCTTTGAATCTTCTTTATCATGCTAGGATTAGCAGGAAAAAGCAAAAAATTTCAGAATTGCACCGTGCAATGTGGAGATATTACTGTTTGTGCATTTACAATATTCATTGATTTTTGCCATTGAAAAACATGTTTTTCATATACCAGAAATGTTTGAAGCTACTGACTGAATGAAAGGAGCTGGCATCTCACTCTCTTTGAATCTTCTTTATCATGCTAGGATTAACAGGAAAAAGCTAAAAATTTCAGAATTGCACCGTGCAATGTGGAGATATTACTGTTTGTGCATTTACAATATTCATTGATTTTTGCCATTGAAAAACATGTTTTTCATATACCAGAAATGTTTGAAGCTACTGACTGAATGAAAGGAGCTGGCATCTCACTCTCTTTGAATCTTCTTTATCATGCTAGGATTAACAGGAAAAAGCAAAAAATTTCAGAATTGCACCGTGCAATGTGGAGATATTACTGTTTGTGCATTTACAATATTCATTGATTTTTGCCATTGAAAAACATGTTTTTCATATACCAGAAATGTTTGAAGCTACTGACTGAATGAAAGGAGCTGGCATCTCACTCTCTTTGAATCTTCTTTATCATGCTAGGATTAACAGGAAAAAGCTAAAAATTTCAGAATTGCACCGTGCAATGTGGAGATATTACTGTTTGTGCATTTACAATATTCATTGATTTTTGCCATTGAAAAACGTCCAGAAATGTTTGAAGCTACTGACTGAATGAAAGGAGCTGGCATCTCACTCTCTTTGAATCTTCTTTATCATGCTAGGATTAGCAGGAAAAAGCAAAAAATTTCAGAATTGCACCTTGCAATGTGGAGATATTACTGTTTGTGCATTTACAATATTCATTGATTTTTGCCATTGAAAAACGTCCAGAAATGTTTGAAGCTACTGACTGAATGAAAGGAGCTGGCATCTCACTCTCTTTGAATCTTCTTTATCATGCTAGGATTAGCAGGAAAAAGTAAAAAATTTCAGAATTGCACCGTGCAATGTGGAGATATTACTGTTTGTGCATTTACAATATTCATTGATTTTTGCCATTGAAAAACGTCCAGAAATGTTTGAAGCTACTGACTGAATGAAAGGAGCTGGCATCTCACTCTCTTTGAATCTTCTTTATCATGCTAGGATTAACAGGAAAAAGCTAAAAATTTCAGAATTGCACCGTGCAATGTGGAGATATTACTGTTTGTGCATTTACAATATTCATTGATTTTTGCCATTGAAAAACATGTTTTTCATATACCAGAAATGTTTGAAGCTACTGACTGAATGAAAGGAGCTGGCATCTCACTCTCTTTGAATCTTCTTTATCATGCTAGGATTAACAGGAAAAAGCTAAAAATTTCAGAATTGCACCGTGCAATGTGGAGATATTACTGTTTGTGCATTTACAATATTCATTGATTTTTGCCATTGAAAAACATGTTTTTCATATACCAGAAATGTTTGAAGCTACTGACTGAATGAAAGGAGCTGGCATCTCACTCTCTTTGAATCTTCTTTATCATGCTAGGATTAGCAGGAAAAAGCAAAAAATTTCAGAATTGCACCTTGCAATGTGGAGATATTACTGTTTGTGCATTTACAATATTCATTGATTTTTGCCATTGAAAAACATGTTTTTCATATACCAGAAATGTTTGAAGCTACTGACTGAATGAAAGGAGCTGGCATCTCACTCTCTTTGAATCTTCTTTATCATGCTAGGATTAACAGGAAAAAGCAAAAAATTTCAGAATTGCACCGTGCAATGTGGAGATATTACTGTTTGTGCATTTACAATATTCATTGATTTTTGCCATTGAAAAACGTCCAGAAATGTTTGAAGCTACTGACTGAATGAAAGGAGCTGGCATCTCACTCTCTTTGAATCTTCTTTATCATGCTAGGATTAGCAGGAAAAAGCTAAAAATTTCAGAATTGCACCTTGCAATGTGGAGATATTACTGTTTGTGCATTTACAATATTCATTGATTTTTGCCATTGAAAAACATGTTTTTCATATACCAGAAATGTTTGAAGCTACTGACTGAATGAAAGGAGCTGGCATCTCACTCTCTTTGAATCTTCTTTATCATGCTAGGATTAGCAGGAAAAAGCTAAAAATTTCAGAATTGCACCTTGCAATGTGGAGATATTACTGTTTGTGCATTTACAATATTCATTGATTTTTGCCATTGAAAAACATGTTTTTCATATACCAGAAATGTTTGAAGCTACTGACTGAATGAAAGGAGCTGGCATCTCACTCTCTTTGAATCTTCTTTATCATGCTAGGATTAGCAGGAAAAAGCAAAAAATTTCAGAATTGCACCTTGCAATGTGGAGATATTACTGTTTGTGCATTTACAATATTCATTGATTTTTGCCATTGAAAAACATGTTTTTCATATACCAGAAATGTTTGAAGCTACTGACTGAATGAAAGGAGCTGGCATCTCACTCTCTTTGAATCTTCTTTATCATGCTAGGATTAGCAGGAAAAAGCAAAAAATTTCAGAATTGCACCGTGCAATGTGGAGATATTACTGTTTGTGCATTTACAATATTCATTGATTTTTGCCATTGAAAAACGTCCAGAAATGTTTGAAGCTACTGACTGAATGAAAGGAGCTGGCATCTCACTCTCTTTGAATCTTCTTTATCATGCTAGGATTAACAGGAAAAAGCTAAAAATTTCAGAATTGCACCGTGCAATGTGGAGATATTACTGTTTGTGCATTTACAATATTCATTGATTTTTGCCATTGAAAAACATGTTTTTCATATACCAGAAATGTTTGAAGCTACTGACTGAATGAAAGGAGCTGGCATCTCACTCTCTTTGAATCTTCTTTATCATGCTAGGATTAACAGGAAAAAGCAAAAAATTTCAGAATTGCACCTTGCAATGTGGAGATATTACTGTTTGTGCATTTACAATATTCATTGATTTTTGCCATTGAAAAACATGTTTTTAATATACCAGAAATGTTTGAAGCTACTGACTGAATGAAAGGAGCTGGCATCTCACTCTCTTTGAATCTTCTTTATCATGCTAGGATTAACAGGAAAAAGCTAAAAATTTCAGAATTGCACCGTGCAATGTGGAGATATTACTGTTTGTGCATTTACAATATTCATTGATTTTTGCCATTGAAAAACATGTTTTTCATATACCAGAAATGTTGGAAGCTACTGACTGAATGAAAGGAGCTGGCATCTCACTCTCTTTGAATCTTCTTTATCATGCTAGGATTAGCAGGAAAAAGCAAAAAATTTCAGAATTGCACCGTGCAATGTGGAGATATTACTGTTTGTGCATTTACAATATTCATTGATTTTTGCCATTGAAAAACATGTTTTTCATATACCAGAAATGTTTGAAGCTACTGACTGAATGAAAGGAGCTGGCATCTCACTCTCTTTGAATCTTCTTTATCATGCTAGGATTAACAGGAAAAAGCTAAAAATTTCAGAATTGCACCGTGCAATGTGGAGATATTACTGTTTGTGCATTTACAATATTCATTGATTTTTGCCATTGAAAAACATGTTTTTCATATACCAGAAATGTTTGAAGCTACTGACTGAATGAAAGGAGCTGGCATCTCACTCTCTTTGAATCTTCTTTATCATGCTAGGATTAACAGGAAAAAGCAAAAAATTTCAGAATTGCACCGTGCAATGTGGAGATATTACTGTTTGTGCATTTACAATATTCATTGATTTTTGCCATTGAAAAACATGTTTTTCATATACCAGAAATGTTTGAAGCTACTGACTGAATGAAAGGAGCTGGCATCTCACTCTCTTTGAATCTTCTTTATCATGCTAGGATTAACAGGAAAAAGCTAAAAATTTCAGAATTGCACCGTGCAATGTGGAGATATTACTGTTTGTGCATTTACAATATTCATTGATTTTTGCCATTGAAAAACGTCCAGAAATGTTTGAAGCTACTGACTGAATGAAAGGAGCTGGCATCTCACTCTCTTTGAATCTTCTTTATCATGCTAGGATTAGCAGGAAAAAGCAAAAAATTTCAGAATTGCACCTTGCAATGTGGAGATATTACTGTTTGTGCATTTACAATATTCATTGATTTTTGCCATTGAAAAACGTCCAGAAATGTTTGAAGCTACTGACTGAATGAAAGGAGCTGGCATCTCACTCTCTTTGAATCTTCTTTATCATGCTAGGATTAGCAGGAAAAAGTAAAAAATTTCAGAATTGCACCGTGCAATGTGGAGATATTACTGTTTGTGCATTTACAATATTCATTGATTTTTGCCATTGAAAAACGTCCAGAAATGTTTGAAGCTACTGACTGAATGAAAGGAGCTGGCATCTCACTCTCTTTGAATCTTCTTTATCATGCTAGGATTAACAGGAAAAAGCTAAAAATTTCAGAATTGCACCGTGCAATGTGGAGATATTACTGTTTGTGCATTTACAATATTCATTGATTTTTGCCATTGAAAAACATGTTTTTCATATACCAGAAATGTTTGAAGCTACTGACTGAATGAAAGGAGCTGGCATCTCACTCTCTTTGAATCTTCTTTATCATGCTAGGATTAACAGGAAAAAGCTAAAAATTTCAGAATTGCACCGTGCAATGTGGAGATATTACTGTTTGTGCATTTACAATATTCATTGATTTTTGCCATTGAAAAACATGTTTTTCATATACCAGAAATGTTTGAAGCTACTGACTGAATGAAAGGAGCTGGCATCTCACTCTCTTTGAATCTTCTTTATCATGCTAGGATTAACAGGAAAAAGCAAAAAATTTCAGAATTGCAATGTGCAATGTGGAGATATTACTGTTTGTGCATTTACAATATTCATTGATTTTTGCCATTGAAAAACGTCCAGAAATGTTTGAAGCTACTGACTGAATGAAAGGAGCTGGCATCTCACTCTCTTTGAATCTTCTTTATCATGCTAGGATTAACAGGAAAAAGCTAAAAATTTCAGAATTGCACCGTGCAATGTGGAGATATTACTGTTTGTGCATTTACAATATTCATTGATTTTTGCCATTGAAAAACATGTTTTTCATATACCAGAAATGTTTGAAGCTACTGACTGAACGAAAGGAGCTGGCATCTCACTCTCTTTGAATCTTCTTTATCATGCTAGGATTAACAGGAAAAAGCTAAAAATTTCAGAATTGCACCTTGCAATGTGGAGATATTACTGTTTGTGCATTTACAATATTCATTGATTTTTGCCATTGAAAAACATGTTTTTCATATACCAGAAATGTTTGAAGCTACTGACTGAATGAAAGGAGCTGGCATCTCACTCTCTTTGAATCTTCTTTATCATGCTAGGATTAGCAGGAAAAAGCAAAAAATTTCAGAATTGCACCGTGCAATGTGGAGATATTACTGTTTGTGCATTTACAATATTCATTGATTTTTGCCATTGAAAAACATGTTTTTCATATACCAGAAATGTTTGAAGCTACTGACTGAATGAAAGGAGCTGGCATCTCACTCTCTTTGAATCTTCTTTATCATGCTAGGATTAACAGGAAAAAGCTAAAAATTTCAGAATTGCACCGTGCAATGTGGAGATATTACTGTTTGTGCATTTACAATATTCATTGATTTTTGCCATTGAAAAACGTCCAGAAATGTTTGAAGCTACTGACTGAATGAAAGGAGCTGGCATCTCACTCTCTTTGAATCTTCTTTATCATGCTAGGATTAGCAGGAAAAAGCAAAAAATTTCAGAATTGCACCGTGCAATGTGGAGATATTACTGTTTGTGCATTTACAATATTCATTGATTTTTGCCATTGAAAAACATGTTTTTCATATACCAGAAATGTTTGAAGCTACTGACTGAATGAAAGGAGCTGGCATCTCACTCTCTTTGAATCTTCTTTATCATGCTAGGATTAACAGGAAAAAGCTAAAAATTTCAGAATTGCACCGTGCAATGTGGAGATATTACTGTTTGTGCATTTACAATATTCATTGATTTTTGCCATTGAAAAACGTCCAGAAATGTTTGAAGCTACTGACTGAATGAAAGGAGCTGGCATCTCACTCTCTTTGAATCTTCTTTATCATGCTAGGATTAACAGGAAAAAGCTAAAAATTTCAGAATTGCACCTTGCAATGTGGAGATATTACTGTTTGTGCATTTACAATATTCATTGATTTTTGCCATTGAAAAACATGTTTTTCATATACCAGAAATGTTTGAAGCTACTGACTGAATGAAAGGAGCTGGCATCTCACTCTCTTTGAATCTTCTTTATCATGCTAGGATTAGCAGGAAAAAGCAAAAAATTTCAGAATTGCACCTTGCAATGTGGAGATATTACTGTTTGTGCATTTACAATATTCATTGATTTTTGCCATTGAAAAACGTCCAGAAATGTTTGAAGCTACTGACTGAATGAAAGGAGCTGGCATCTCACTCTCTTTGAATCTTCTTTATCATGCTAGGATTAACAGGAAAAAGCTAAAAATTTCAGAATTGCACCGTGCAATGTGGAGATATTACTGTTTGTGCATTTACAATATTCATTGATTTTTGCCATTGAAAAACATGTTTTTCATATACCAGAAATGTTTGAAGCTACTGACTGAATGAAAGGAGCTGGCATCTCACTCTCTTTGAATCTTCTTTATCATGCTAGGATTAGCAGGAAAAAGCAAAAAATTTCAGAATTGCACCGTGCAATGTGGAGATATTACTGTTTGTGCATTTACAATATTCATTGATTTTTGCCATTGAAAAACATGTTTTTCATATACCAGAAATGTTTGAAGCTACTGACTGAATGAAAGGAGCTGGCATCTCACTCTCTTTGAATCTTCTTTATCATGCTAGGATTAGCAGGAAAAAGCAAAAAATTTCAGAATTGCACCTTGCAATGTGGAGATATTACTGTTTGTGCATTTACAATATTCATTGATTTTTGCCATTGAAAAACATGTTTTTCATATACTAGAAATGTTTGAAGCTACTGACTGAATGAAAGGAGCTGGCATCTCACTCTCTTTGAATCTTCTTTATCATGCTAGGATTAACAGGAAAAAGCTAAAAATTTCAGAATTGCACCGTGCAATGTGGAGATATTACTGTTTGTGCATTTACAATATTCATTGATTTTTGCCATTGAAAAACGTCCAGAAATGTTTGAAGCTACTGACTGAATGAAAGGAGCTGGCATCTCACTCTCTTTGAATCTTCTTTATCATGCTAGGATTAGCAGGAAAAAGCAAAAAATTTCAGAATTGCACCTTGCAATGTGGAGATATTACTGTTTGTGCATTTACAATATTCATTGATTTTTGCCATTGAAAAACATGTTTTTCATATACCAGAAATGTTTGAAGCTACTGACTGAATGAAAGGAGCTGGCATCTCACTCTCTTTGAATCTTCTTTATCATGCTAGGATTAACAGGAAAAAGCAAAAAATTTCAGAATTGCACCGTGCAATGTGGAGATATTACTGTTTGTGCATTTACAATATTCATTGATTTTTGCCATTGAAAAACGTCCAGAAATGTTTGAAGCTACTGACTGAATGAAAGGAGCTGGCATCTCACTCTCTTTGAATCTTCTTTATCATGCTAGGATTAACAGGAAAAAGCTAAAAATTTCAGAATTGCACCTTGCAATGTGGAGATATTACTGTTTGTGCATTTACAATATTCATTGATTTTTGCCATTGAAAAAAATGTTTTTCATATACCAGAAATGTTTGAAGCTACTGACTGAATGAAAGGAGCTGGCATCTCACTCTCTTTGAATCTTCTTTATCATGCTAGGATTAACAGGAAAAAGCTAAAAATTTCAGAATTGCACCTTGCAATGTGGAGATATTACTGTTTGTGCATTTACAATATTCATTGATTTTTGCCATTGAAAAACATGTTTTTCATATACCAGAAATGTTTGAAGCTACTGACTGAATGAAAGGAGCTGGCATCTCACTCTCTTTGAATCTTCTTTATCATGCTAGGATTAGCAGGAAAAAGCAAAAAATTTCAGAATTGCACCGTGCAATGTGGAGATATTACTGTTTGTGCATTTACAATATTCATTGATTTTTGCCATTGAAAAACATGTTTTTCATATACCAGAAATGTTTGAAGCTACTGACTGAATGAAAGGAGCTGGCATCTCACTCTCTTTGAATCTTCTTTATCATGCTAGGATTAGCAGGAAAAAGCAAAAAATTTCAGAATTGCACCGTGCAATGTGGAGATATTACTGTTTGTGCATTTACAATATTCATTGATTTTTGCCATTGAAAAACATGTTTTTCATATACCAGAAATGTTTGAAGCTACTGACTGAATGAAAGGAGCTGGCATCTCACTCTCTTTGAATCTTCTTTATCATGCTAGGATTAGCAGGAAAAAGCTAAAAATTTCAGAATTGCACCGTGCAATGTGGAGATATTACTGTTTGTGCATTTACAATATTCATTGATTTTTGCCATTGAAAAACATGTTTTTCATATACCAGAAATGTTTGAAGCTACTGACTGAATGAAAGGAGCTGGCATCTCACTCTCTTTGAATCTTCTTTATCATGCTAGGATTAGCAGGAAAAAGCAAAAAATTTCAGAATTGCACCGTGCAATGTGGAGATATTACTGTTTGTGCATTTACAATATTCATTGATTTTTGCCATTGAAAAACATGTTTTTCATATACCAGAAATGTTTGAAGCTACTGACTGAATGAAAGGAGCTGGCATCTCACTCTCTTTGAATCTTCTTTATCATGCTAGGATTAGCAGGAAAAAGCAAAAAAATTCAGAATTGCACCTTGCAATGTGGAGATATTACTGTTTGTGCATTTACAATATTCATTGATTTTTGCCATTGAAAAACATGTTTTTCATATATCAGAAATGTTTGAAGCTACTGACTGAATGAAAGGAGCTGGCATCTCACTCTCTTTGAATCTTCTTTATCATGCTAGGATTAACAGGAAAAAGCTAAAAATTTCAGAATTGCACCTTGCAATGTGGAGATATTACTGTTTGTGCATTTACAATATTCATTGATTTTTGCCATTGAAAAACATGTTTTTCATATACCAGAAATGTTTGAAGCTACTGACTGAATGAAAGGAGCTGGCATCTCACTCTCTTTGAATCTTCTTTATCATGCTAGGATTAGCAGGAAAAAGCTAAAAATTTCAGAATTGCACCGTGCAATGTGGAGATATTACTGTTTGTGCATTTACAATATTCATTGATTTTTGCCATTGAAAAACATGTTTTTCATATACCAGAAATGTTTGAAGCTACTGACTGAATGAAAGGAGCTGGCATCTCACTCTCTTTGAACCTTCTTTATCATGCTAGGATTAGCAGGAAAAAGCAAAAAATTTCAGAATTGCACCTTGCAATGTGGAGATATTACTGTTTGTGCATTTACAATATTCATTGATTTTTGCCATTGAAAAACATGTTTTTCATATACCAGAAATGTTTGAAGCTACTGACTGAATGAAAGGAGCTGGCATCTCACTCTCTTTGAATCTTCTTTATCATGCTAGGATTAGCAGGAAAAAGCAAAAAATTTCAGAATTGCACCGTGCAATGTGGAGATATTACTGTTTGTGCATTTACAATATTCATTGATTTTTGCCATTGAAAAACATGTTTTTCATATACCAGAAATGTTTGAAGCTACTGACTGAATGAAAGGAGCTGGCATCTCACTCTCTTTGAATCTTCTTTATCATGCTAGGATTAGCAGGAAAAAGCAAAAAATTTCAGAATTGCACCTTGCAATGTGGAGATATTACTGTTTGTGCATTTACAATATTCATTGATTTTTGCCATTGAAAAACATGTTTTTCATATACCAGAAATGTTTGAAGCTACTGACTGAATGAAAGGAGCTGGCATCTCACTCTCTTTGAATCTTCTTTATCATGCTAGGATTAACAGGAAAAAGCTAAAAATTTCAGAATTGCACCGTGCAATGTGGAGATATTACTGTTTGTGCATTTACAATATTCATTGATTTTTGCCATTGAAAAACGTCCAGAAATGTTTGAAGCTACTGACTGAATGAAAGGAGCTGGCATCTCACTCTCTTTGAATCTTCTTTATCATGCTAGGATTAGCAGGAAAAAGCAAAAAATTTCAGAATTGCACCTTGCAATGTGGAGATATTACTGTTTGTGCATTTACAATATTCATTGATTTTTGCCATTGAAAAACATGTTTTTCATATACCAGAAATGTTTGAAGCTACTGACTGAATGAAAGGAGCTGGCATCTCACTCTCTTTGAATCTTCTTTATCATGCTAGGATTAACAGGAAAAAGCAAAAAATTTCAGAATTGCACCGTGCAATGTGGAGATATTACTGTTTGTGCATTTACAATATTCATTGATTTTTGCCATTGAAAAACGTCCAGAAATGTTTGAAGCTACTGACTGAATGAAAGGAGCTGGCATCTCACTCTCTTTGAATCTTCTTTATCATGCTAGGATTAACAGGATAAAGCTAAAAATTTCAGAATTGCACCTTGCAATGTGGAGATATTACTGTTTGTGCATTTACAATATTCATTGATTTTTGCCATTGAAAAACATGTTTTTCATATACCAGAAATGTTTGAAGCTACTGACTGAATGAAAGGAGCTGGCATCTCACTCTCTTTGAATCTTCTTTATCATGCTAGGATTAGCAGGAAAAAGCAAAAAATTTCAGAATTGCACCGTGCAATGTGGAGATATTACTGTTTGTGCATTTACAATATTCATTGATTTTTGCCATTGAAAAACATGTTTTTCATATACCAGAAATGTTTGAAGCTACTGACTGAATGAAAGGAGCTGGCATCTCACTCTCTTTGAATCTTCTTTATCATGCTAGGATTAGCAGGAAAAAGCAAAAAATTTCAGAATTGCACCTTGCAATGTGGAGATATTACTGTTTGTGCATTTACAATATTCATTGATTTTTGCCATTGAAAAACATGTTTTTGATATACCAGAAATGTTTGAAGCTACTGACTGAATGAAAGGAGCTGGCATCTCACTCTCTTTGAATCTTCTTTATCATGCTAGGATTAGCAGGAAAAAGCAAAAAATTTCAGAATTGCACCTTGCAATGTGGAGATATTACTGTTTGTGCATTTACAATATTCATTGATTTTTGCCATTGAAAAACATGTTTTTCATATACCAGAAATGTTTGAAGCTACTGACTGAATGAAAGGAGCTGGCATCTCACTCTCTTTGAATCTTCTTTATCATGCTAGGATTAGCAGGAAAAAGCAAAAAATTTCAGAATTGCACCTTGCAATGTGGAGATATTACTGTTTGTGCATTTACAATATTCATTGATTTTTGCCATTGAAAAACGTCCAGAAATGTTTGAAGCTACTGACTGAATGAAAGGAGCTGGCATCTCACTCTCTTTGAATCTTCTTTATCATGCTAGGATTAACAGGAAAAAGCTAAAAATTTCAGAATTGCACCTTGCAATGTGGAGATATTACTGTTTGTGCATTTACAATATTCATTGATTTTTGCCATTGAAAAACATGTTTTTCATATACCAGAAATGTTTGAAGCTACTGACTGAATGAAAGGAGCTGGCATCTCACTCTCTTTGAATCTTCTTTATCATGCTAGGATTAACAGGAAAAAGCAAAAAATTTCAGAATTGCACCGTGCAATGTGGAGATATTACTGTTTGTGCATTTACAATATTCATTGATTTTTGCCATTGAAAAACATGTTTTTCATATACCAGAAATGTTTGAAGCTACTGACTGAATGAAAGGAGCTGGCATCTCACTCTCTTTGAATCTTCTTTATCATGCTAGGATTAGCAGGAAAAAGCTAAAAATTTCAGAATTGCACCGTGCAATGTGGAGATATTACTGTTTGTGCATTTACAATATTCATTGATTTTTGCCATTGAAAAACATGTTTTTCATATACCAGAAATGTTTGAAGCTACTGACTGAATGAAAGGAGCTGGCATCTCACTCTCTTTGAATCTTCTTTATCATGCTAGGATTAACAGGAAAAAGCTAAAAATTTCAGAATTGCACCGTGCAATGTGGAGATATTACTGTTTGTGCATTTACAATATTCATTGATTTTTGCCATTGAAAAACATGTTTTTCATATACCAGAAATGTTTGAAGCTACTGACTGAATGAAAGGAGCTGGCATCTCACTCTCTTTGAATCTTCTTTATCATGCTAGGATTAGCAGGAAAAAGCAAAAAATTTCAGAATTGCACCTTGCAATGTGGAGATATTACTGTTTGTGCATTTACAATATTCATTGATTTTTGCCATTGAAAAACGTCCAGAAATGTTTGAAGCTACTGACTGAATGAAAGGAGCTGGCATCTCACTCTCTTTGAATCTTCTTTATCATGCTAGGATTAGCAGGAAAAAGCAAAAAATTTCAGAATTGCACCGTGCAATGTGGAGATATTACTGTTTGTGCATTTACAATATTCATTGATTTTTGCCATTGAAAAACGTCCAGAAATGTTTGAAGCTACTGACTGAATGAAAGGAGCTGGCATCTCACTCTCTTTGAATCTTCTTTATCATGCTAGGATTAGCAGGAAAAAGCAAAAAATTTCAGAATTGCACCGTGCAATGTGGAGATATTACTGTTTGTGCATTTACAATATTCATTGATTTTTGCCATTGAAAAACATGTTTTTCATATACCAGAAATGTTTGAAGCTACTGACTGAATGAAAGGAGCTGGCATCTCATTCTCTTTGAATCTTCTTTATCATGCTAGGATTAACAGGAAAAAGCAAAAAATTTCAGAATTGCACCGTGCAATGTGGAGATATTACTGTTTGTGCATTTACAATATTCATTGATTTTTGCCATTGAAAAACGTCCAGAAATGTTTGAAGCTACTGACTGAATGAAAGGAGCTGGCATCTCACTCTCTTTGAATCTTCTTTATCATGCTAGGATTAGCAGGAAAAAGCAAAAAATTTCAGAATTGCACCGTGCAATGTGGAGATATTACTGTTTGTGCATTTACAATATTCATTGATTTTTGCCATTGAAAAACATGTTTTTCATATACCAGAAATGTTTGAAGCTACTGACTGAATGAAAGGAGCTGGCATCTCACTCTCTTTGAATCTTCTTTATCATGCTAGGATTAACAGGAAAAAGCAAAAAATTTCAGAATTGCACCGTGCAATGTGGAGATATTACTGTTTGTGCATTTACAATATTCATTGATTTTTGCCATTGAAAAACATGTTTTTCATATACCAGAAATGTTTGAAGCTACTGACTGAATGAAAGGAGCTGGCATCTCACTCTTTTTGAATCTTCTTTATCATGCTAGGATTAGCAGGAAAAAGCAAAAAATTTCAGAATTGCACCTTGCAATGTGGAGATATTACTGTTTGTGCATTTACAATATTCATTGATTTTTGCCATTGAAAAACATGTTTTTCATATACCAGAAATGTTTGAAGCTACTGACTGAATGAAAGGAGCTGGCATCTCACTCTCTTTGAATCTTCTTTATCATGCTAGGATTAACAGGAAAAAGCAAAAAATTTCAGAATTGCACCGTGCAATGTGGAGATATTACTGTTTGTGCATTTACAATATTCATTGATTTTTGCCATTGAAAAACGTCCAGAAATGTTTGAAGCTACTGACTGAATGAAAGGAGCTGGCATCTCACTCTCTTTGAATCTTCTTTATCATGCTAGGATTAGCAGGAAAAAGCAAAAAATTTCAGAATTGCACCTTGCAATGTGGAGATATTACTGTTTGTGCATTTACAATATTCATTGATTTTTGCCATTGAAAAACATGTTTTTCATATACCAGAAATGTTTGAAGCTACTGACTGAATGAAAGGAGCTGGCATCTCACTCTCTTTGAATCTTCTTTATCATGCTAGGATTAACAGGAAAAAGCAAAAAATTTCAGAATTGCACCGTGCAATGTGGAGATATTACTGTTTGTGCATTTACAATATTCATTGATTTTTGCCATTGAAAAACGTCCAGAAATGTTTGAAGCTACTGACTGAATGAAAGGAGCTGGCATCTCACTCTCTTTGAATCTTCTTTATCATGCTAGGATTAGCAGGAAAAAGCAAAAAATTTCAGAATTGCACCGTGCAATGTGGAGATATTACTGTTTGTGCATTTACAATATTCATTGATTTTTGCCATTGAAAAACATGTTTTTCATATACCAGAAATGTTTGAAGCTACTGACTGAATGAAAGGAGCTGGCATCTCACTCTCTTTGAATCTTCTTTATCATGCTAGGATTAACAGGAAAAAGCTAAAAATTTCAGAATTGCACCGTGCAATGTGGAGATATTACTGTTTGTGCATTTACAATATTCATTGATTTTTGCCATTGAAAAACATGTTTTTCATATACCAGAAATGTTTGAAGCTACTGACTGAATGAAAGGAGCTGGCATCTCACTCTCTTTGAATCTTCTTTATCATGCTAGGATTAGCAGGAAAAAGCAAAAAATTTCAGAATTGCACCTTGCAATGTGGAGATATTACTGTTTGTGCATTTACAATATTCATTGATTTTTGCCATTGAAAAACATGTTTTTCATATACCAGAAATGTTTGAAGCTACTGACTGAATGAAAGGAGCTGGCATCTCACTCTCTTTGAATCTTCTTTAGCATGCTAGGATTAACAGGAAAAAGCAAAAAAATTCAGAATTGCACCTTGCAATGTGGAGATATTACTGTTTGTGCATTTACAATATTCATTGATTTTTGCCATTGAAAAACGTCCAGAAATGTTTGAAGCTACTGACTGAATGAAAGGAGCTGGCATCTCACTCTCTTTGAATCTTCTTTATCATGCTAGGATTAGCAGGAAAAAGCAAAAAATTTCAGAATTGCACCGTGCAATGTGGAGATATTACTGTTTGTGCATTTACAATATTCATTGATTTTTGCCATTGAAAAACATGTTTTTCATATACCAGAAATGTTTGAAGCTACTGACTGAATGAAAGGAGCTGGCATCTCACTCTCTTTGAATCTTCTTTATCATGCTAGGATTAACAGGAAAAAGCTAAAAATTTCAGAATTGCACCTTGCAATGTGGAGATATTACTGTTTGTGCATTTACAATATTCATTGATTTTTGCCATTGAAAAACATGTTTTTCATATACCAGAAATGTTTGAAGCTACTGACTGAATGAAAGGAGCTGGCATCTCACTCTCTTTGAATCTTCTTTATCATGCTAGGATTAGCAGGAAAAAGCAAAAAATTTCAGAATTGCACCTTGCAATGTGGAGATATTACTGTTTGTGCATTTACAATATTCATTGATTTTTGCCATTGAAAAACATGTTTTTCATATACCAGAAATGTTTGAAGCTACTGACTGAATGAAAGGAGCTGGCATCTCACTCTCTTTGAATCTTCTTTATCATGCTAGGATTAACAGGAAAAAGCTAAAAATTTCAGAATTGCACCTTGCAATGTGGAGATATTACTGTTTGTGCATTTACAATATTCATTGATTTTTGCCATTGAAAAACATGTTTTTCATATACCAGAAATGTTTGAAGCTACTGACTGAATGAAAGGAGCTGGCATCTCACTCTCTTTGAATCTTCTTTATCATGCTAGGATTAGCAGGAAAAAGCAAAAAATTTCAGAATTGCACCGTGCAATGTGGAGATATTACTGTTTGTGCATTTACAATATTCATTGATTTTTGCCATTGAAAAACATGTTTTTCATATACCAGAAATGTTTGAAGCTACTGACTGAATGAAAGGAGCTGGCATCTCACTCTCTTTGAATCTTCTTTATCATGCTAGGATTAACAGGAAAAAGCTAAAAATTTCAGAATTGCACCGTGCAATGTGGAGATATTATTGTTTGTGCATTTACAATATTCATTGATTTTTGCCATTGAAAAACGTTCAGAAATGTTTGAAGCTACTGACTGAATGAAAGGAGCTGGCATCTCACTCTCTTTGAATCTTCTTTATCATGCTAGGATTAACAGGAAAAAGCTAAAAATTTCAGAATTGCACCGTGCAATGTGGAGATATTACTGTTTGTGCATTTACAATATTCATTGATTTTTGCCATTGAAAAACATGTTTTTCATATACCAGAAATGTTTGAAGCTACTGACTGAATGAAAGGAGCTGGCATCTCACTCTCTTTGAATCTTCTTTATCATGCTAGGATTAACAGGAAAAAGCAAAAAATTTCAGAATTGCACCGTGCAATGTGGAGATATTACTGTTTGTGCATTTACAATATTCATTGATTTTTGCCATTGAAAAACATGTTTTTCATATACCAGAAATGTTTGAAGCTACTGACTGAATGAAAGGAGCTGGCATCTCACTCTCTTTGAATCTTCTTTATCATGCTAGGATTAACAGGAAAAAGCTAAAAATTTCAGAATTGCACCGTGCAATGTGGAGATATTACTGTTTGTGCATTTACAATATTCATTGATTTTTGCCATTGAAAAACATGTTTTTCATATACCAGAAATGTTTGAAGCTACTGACTGAATGAAAGGAGCTGGCATCTCACTCTCTTTGAATCTTCTTTATCATGCTAGGATTAGCAGGAAAAAGCAAAAAATTTCAGAATTGCACTGTGCAATGTGGAGATATTACTGTTTGTGCATTTACAATATTCATTGATTTTTGCCATTGAAAAACATGTTTTTCATATACCAGAAATGTTTGAAGCTACTGACTGAATGAAAGGAGCTGGCATCTCACTTTCTTTGAATCTTCTTTATCATGCTAGGATTAACAGGAAAAAGCTAAAAATTTCAGAATTGCACCGTGCAATGTGGAGATATTACTGTTTGTGCATTTACAATATTCATTGATTTTTGCCATTGAAAAACATGTTTTTCATATACCAGAAATGTTTGAAGCTACTGACTGAATGAAAGGAGCTGGCATCTCACTCTCTTTGAATCTTCTTTATCATGCTAGGATTAGCAGGAAAAAGCAAAAAATTTCAGAATTGCACCTTGCAATGTGGAGATATTACTGTTTGTGCATTTACAATATTCATTGATTTTTGCCATTGAAAAACATGTTTTTCATATACCAGAAATGTTTGAAGCTACTGACTGAATGAAAGGAGCTGGCATCTCACTCTCTTTGAATCTTCTTTATCATGCTAGGATTAACAGGAAAAAGCAAAAAATTTCAGAATTGCACCGTGCAATGTGGAGATATTACTGTTTGTGCATTTACAATATTCATTGATTTTTGCCATTGAAAAACATGTTTTTCATATACCAGAAATGTTTGAAGCTACTGACTGAATGAAAGGAGCTGGCATCTCACTCTCTTTGAATCTTCTTTATCATGCTAGGATTAACAGGAAAAAGCTAAAAATTTCAGAATTGCACCGTGCAATGTGGAGATATTACTGTTTGTGCATTTACAATATTCATTGATTTTTGCCATTGAAAAACATGTTTTTCATATACCAGAAATGTTTGAAGCTACTGACTGAATGAAAGGAGCTGGCATCTCACTCTCTTTGAATCTTCTTTATCATGCTAGGATTAGCAGGAAAAAGCAAAAAATTTCAGAATTGCACCGTGCAATGTGGAGATATTACTGTTTGTGCATTTACAATATTCATTGATTTTTGCCATTGAAAAACATGTTTTTCATATACCAGAAATGTTTGAAGCTACTGACTGAATGAAAGGAGCTGGCATCTCACTCTCTTTGAATCTTCTTTATCATGCTAGGATTAACAGGAAAAAGCTAAAAATTTCAGAATTGCACCGTGCAATGTGGAGATATTACTGTTTGTGCATTTACAATATTCATTGATTTTTGCCATTGAAAAACATGTTTTTCATATACCAGAAATGTTTGAAGCTACTGACTGAATGAAAGGAGCTGGCATCTCACTCTCTTTGAATCTTCTTTATCATGCTAGGATTAGCAGGAAAAAGCAAAAAATTTCAGAATTGCACCTTGCAATGTGGAGATATTACTGTTTGTGCATTTACAATATTCATTGATTTTTGCCATTGAAAAACATGTTTTTCATATACCAGAAATGTTTGAAGCTACTGACTGAATGAAAGGAGCTGGCATCTCACTCTCTTTGAATCTTCTTTATCATGCTAGGATTAACAGGAAAAAGCTAAAAATTTCAGAATTGCACCTTGCAATGTGGAGATATTACTGTTTGTGCATTTACAATATTCATTGATTTTTGCCATTGAAAAACGTCCAGAAATGTTTGAAGCTACTGACTGAATGAAAGGAGCTGGCATCTCACTCTCTTTGAATCTTCTTTATCATGCTAGGATTAGCAGGAAAAAGCAAAAAATTTCAGAATTGCACCGTGCAATGTGGAGATATTACTGTTTGTGCATTTACAATATTCATTGATTTTTGCCATTGAAAAACATGTTTTTCATATACCAGAAATGTTTGAAGCTACTGACTGAATAAAAGGAGCTGGCATCTCACTCTCTTTGAATCTTCTTTATCATGCTAGGATTAACAGGAAAAAGCAAAAAATTTCAGAATTGCACCTTGCAATGTGGAGATATTACTGTTTGTGCATTTACAATATTCATTGATTTTTGCCATTGAAAAACATGTTTTTCATATACCAGAAATGTTTGAAGCTACTGACTGAATGAAAGGAGCTGGCATCTCACTCTCTTTGAATCTTCTTTATCATGCTAGGATTAGCAGGAAAAAGCTAAAAATTTCAGAATTGCACCTTGCAATGTGGAGATATTACTGTTTGTGCATTTACAATATTCATTGATTTTTGCCATTGAAAAACATGTTTTTCATATACCAGAAATGTTTGAAGCTACTGACTGAATGAAAGGAGCTGGCATCTCACTCTCTTTGAATCTTCTTTATCATGCTAGGATTAACAGGAAAAAGCTAAAAATTTCAGAATTGCACCTTGCAATGTGGAGATATTACTGTTTGTGCATTTACAATATTCATTGATTTTTGCCATTGAAAAACGTCCAGAAATGTTTGAAGCTACTGACTGAATGAAAGGAGCTGGCATCTCACTCTCTTTGAATCTTCTTTATCATGCTAGGATTAACAGGAAAAAGCTAAAAATTTCAGAATTGCACCGTGCAATGTGGAGATATTACTGTTTGTGCATTTACAATATTCATTGATTTTTGCCATTGAAAAACATGTTTTTCATATACCAGAAATGTTTGAAGCTACTGACTGAATGAAAGGAGCTGGCATCTCACTCTCTTTGAATCTTCTTTATCATGCTAGGATTAGCAGGAAAAAGCTAAAAATTTCAGAATTGCACCGTGCAATGTGGAGATATTACTGTTTGTGCATTTACAATATTCATTGATTTTTGCCATTGAAAAACATGTTTTTCATATACCAGAAATGTTTGAAGCTACTGACTGAATGAAAGGAGCTGGCATCTCACTCTCTTTGAATCTTCTTTAACATGCTAGGATTAGCAGGAAAAAGCAAAAAATTTCAGAATTGCACCGTGCAATGTGGAGATATTACTGTTTGTGCATTTACAATATTCATTGATTTTTGCCATTGAAAAACATGTTTTTCATATACCAGAAATGTTTGAAGCTACTGACTGAATGAAAGGAGCTGGCATCTCACTCTCTTTGAATCTTCTTTATCATGCTAGGATTAGCAGGAAAAAGCAAAAAATTTCAGAATTGCACCGTGCAATGTGGAGATATTACTGTTTGTGCATTTACAATATTCATTGATTTTTGCCATTGAAAAACATGTTTTTCATATACCAGAAATGTTTGAAGCTACTGACTGAATGAAAGGAGCTGGCATCTCACTCTCTTTGAATCTTCTTTATCATGCTAGGATTAACAGGAAAAAGCTAAAAATTTCAGAATTGCACCGTGCAATGTGGAGATATTACTGTTTGTGCATTTACAATATTCATTGATTTTTGCCATTGAAAAACATGTTTTTCATATACCAGAAATGTTTGAAGCTACTGACTGAATGAAAGGAGCTGGCATCTCACTCTCTTTGAATCTTCTTTATCATGCTAGGATTAGCAGGAAAAAGCAAAAAATTTCAGAATTGCACCTTGCAATGTGGAGATATTACTATTTGTGCATTTACAATATTCATTGATTTTTGCCATTGAAAAACGTCCAGAAATGTTTGAAGCTACTGACTGAATGAAAGGAGCTGGCATCTCACTCTCTTTGAATCTTCTTTATCATGCTAGGATTAGCAGGAAAAAGCTAAAAATTTCAGAATTGCACCGTGCAATGTGGAGATATTACTGTTTGTGCATTTACAATATTCATTGATTTTTGCCATTGAAAAACATGTTTTTCATATACCAGAAATGTTTGAAGCTACTGACTGAATGAAAGGAGCTGGCATCTCACTCTCTTTGAATCTTCTTTATCATGCTAGGATTAGCAGGAAAAAGCAAAAAATTTCAGAATTGCACCGTGCAATGTGGAGATATTACTGTTTGTGCATTTACAATATTCATTGATTTTTGCCATTGAAAAACATGTTTTTCATATACCAGAAATGTTTGAAGCTACTGACTGAATGAAAGGAGCTGGCATCTCACTCTCTTTGAATCTTCTTTATCATGCTAGGATTAACAGGAAAAAGCTAAAAATTTCAGAATTGCACGTGCAATGTGGAGATATTACTGTTTGTGCATTTACAATATTCATTGATTTTTGCCATTGAAAAACATGTTTTTCATATACCAGAAATGTTTGAAGCTACTGACTGAATGAAAGGAGCTGGCATCTCACTCTCTTTGAATCTTCTTTATCATGCTAGGATTAGCAGGAAAAAGCAAAAAATTTCAGAATTGCACCTTGCAATGTGGAGATATTACTATTTGTGCATTTACAATATTCATTGATTTTTGCCATTGAAAAACGTCCAGAAATGTTTGAAGCTACTGACTGAATGAAAGGAGCTGGCATCTCACTCTCTTTGAATCTTCTTTATCATGCTAGGATTAACAGGAAAAAGCTAAAAATTTCAGAATTGCACCGTGCAATGTGGAGATATTACTGTTTGTGCATTTACAATATTCATTGATTTTTGCCATTGAAAAACATGTTTTTCATATACCAGAAATGTTTGAAGCTACTGACTGAATGAAAGGAGCTGGCATCTCACTCTCTTTGAATCTTCTTTATCATGCTAGGATTAACAGGAAAAAGCAAAAAATTTCAGAATTGCACCGTGCAATGTGGAGATATTACTGTTTGTGCATTTACAATATTCATTGATTTTTGCCATTGAAAAACATGTTTTTCATATACCAGAAATGTTTGAAGCTACTGACTGAATGAAAGGAGCTGGCATCTCACTCTCTTTGAATCTTCTTTATCATGCTAGGATTAGCAGGAAAAAGCTAAAAATTTCAGAATTGCACCGTGCAATGTGGAGATATTACTGTTTGTGCATTTACAATATTCATTGATTTTTGCCATTGAAAAACATGTTTTTCATATACCAGAAATGTTTGAAGCTACTGACTGAATGAAAGGAGCTGGCATCTCACTCTCTTTGAATCTTGTTTATCATGCTAGGATTAGCAGGAAAAAGCAAAAAATTTCAGAATTGCACCGTGCAATGTGGAGATATTACTGTTTGTGCATTTACAATATTCATTGATTTTTGCCATTGAAAAACATGTTTTTCATATACCAGAAATGTTTGAAGCTACTGACTGAATGAAAGGAGCTGGCATCTCACTCTCTTTGAATCTTCTTTATCATGCTAGGATTAACAGGAAAAAGCTAAAAATTTCAGAATTGCACCGTGCAATGTGGAGATATTACTGTTTGTGCATTTACAATATTCATTGATTTTTGCCATTGAAAAACATGTTTTTCATATACCAGAAATGTTTGAAGCTACTGACTGAATGAAAGGAGCTGGCATCTCACTCTCTTTGAATCTTCTTTATCATGCTAGGATTAGCAGGAAAAAGCTAAAAATTTCAGAATTGCACCGTGCAATGTGGAGATATTACTGTTTGTGCATTTACAATATTCATTGATTTTTGCCATTGAAAAACATGTTTTTCATATACCAGAAATGTTTGAAGCTACTGACTGAATGAAAGGAGCTGGCATCTCACTCTCTTTGAATCTTCTTTATCATGCTAGGATTAGCAGGAAAAAGCAAAAAATTTCAGAATTGCACCGTGCAATGTGGAGATATTACTGTTTGTGCATTTACAATATTCATTGATTTTTGCCATTGAAAAACGTCCAGAAATGTTTGAAGCTACTGACTGAATGAAAGGAGCTGGCATCTCACTCTCTTTGAATCTTCTTTATCATGCTAGGATTAGCAGGAAAAAGCAAAAAATTTCAGAATTGCACCTTGCAATGTGGAGATATTACTGTTTGTGCATTTACAATATTCATTGATTTTTGCCATTGAAAAACATGTTTTTCATATACCAGAAATGTTTGAAGCTACTGACTGAATGAAAGGAGCTGGCATCTCACTCTCTTTGAATCTTCTTTATCATGCTAGGATTAGCAGGAAAAAGCAAAAAATTTCAGAATTGCACCGTGCAATGTGGAGATATTACTGTTTGTGCATTTACAATATTCATTGATTTTTGCCATTGAAAAACGTCCAGAAATGTTTGAAGCTACTGACTGAATGAAAGGAGCTGGCATCTCACTCTCTTTGAATCTTCTTTATCATGCTAGGATTAGCAGGAAAAAGCAAAAAATTTCAGAATTGCACCGTGCAATGTGGAGATATTACTGTTTGTGCATTTACAATATTCATTGATTTTTGTCATTGAAAAACATGTTTTTCATATACCAGAAATGTTTGAAGCTACTGACTGAATGAAAGGAGCTGGCATCTCACTCTCTTTGAATCTTCTTTATCATGCTAGGATTAGCAGGAAAAAGCAAAAAATTTCAGAATTGCACCGTGCAATGTGGAGATATTACTGTTTGTGCATTTACAATATTCATTGATTTTTGCCATTGAAAAACATGTTTTTCATATACCAGAAATGTTTGAAGCTACTGACTGAATGAAAGGAGCTGGCATCTCACTCTCTTTGAATCTTCTTTATCATGCTAGGATTAGCAGGAAAAAGCTAAAAATTTCAGAATTGCACCGTGCAATGTGGAGATATTACTGTTTGTGCATTTACAATATTCATTGATTTTTGCCATTGAAAAACATGTTTTTCATATACCAGAAATGTTTGAAGCTACTGACTGAATGAAAGGAGCTGGCATCTCACTCTCTTTGAATCTTCTTTATCATGCTAGGATTAGCAGGAAAAAGCTAAAAATTTCAGAATTGCACCTTGCAATGTTGAGATATTACTGTTTGTGCATTTACAATATTCATTGATTTTTGCCATTGAAAAACGTCCAGAAATGTTTGAAGCTACTGACTGAATGAAAGGAGCTGGCATCTCACTCTCTTTGAATCTTCTTTATCATGCTAGGATTAACAGGAAAAAGCTAAAAATTTCAGAATTGCACCGTGCAATGTGGAGATATTACTTTTTGTGCATTTACAATATTCATTGATTTTTGCCATTGAAAAACGTCCAGAAATGTTTGAAGCTACTGACTGAATGAAAGGAGCTGGCATCTCACTCTCTTTGAATCTTCTTTATCATGCTAGGATTAACAGGAAAAAGCTAAAAATTTCAGAATTGCACCTTGCAATGTGGAGATATTACTGTTTGTGCATTTACAATATTCATTGATTTTTGCCATTGAAAAACGTCCAGAAATGTTTGAAGCTACTGACTGAATGAAAGGAGCTGGCATCTCACTCTCTTTGAATCTTCTTTATCATGCTAGGATTAGCAGGAAAAAGCTAAAAATTTCAGAATTGCACCGTGCAATGTGGAGATATTACTGTTTGTGCATTTACAATATTCATTGATTTTTGCCATTGAAAAACGTCCAGAAATGTTTGAAGCTTCTGACTGAATGAAAGGAGCTGGCATCTCACTCTCTTTGAATCTTCTTTATCATGCTAGGATTAACAGGAAAAAGCTAAAAATTTCAGAATTGCACCTTGCAATGTGGAGATATTACTGTTTGTGCATTTACAATATTCATTGATTTTTGCCATTGAAAAACGTCCAGAAATGTTTGAAGCTACTGACTGAATGAAAGGAGCTGGCATCTCACTCTCTTTGAATCTTCTTTATCATGCTAGGATTAACAGGAAAAAGCTAAAAATTTCAGAATTGCACCTTGCAATGTGGAGATATTACTGTTTGTGCATTTACAATATTCATTGATTTTTGCCATTGAAAAACGTCCAGAAATGTTTGAAGCTACTGACTGAATGAAAGGAGCTGGCATCTCACTCTCTTTGAATCTTCTTTATCATGCTAGGATTAGCAGGAAAAAGCAAAAAATTTCAGAATTGCACCGTGCAATGTGGAGATATTACTGTTTGTGCATTTACAATATTCATTGATTTTTGCCATTGAAAAACATGTTTTTCATATACCAGAAATGTTTGAAGCTACTGACTGAATGAAAGGAGCTGGCATCTCACTCTCTTTGAATCTTCTTTATCATGCTAGGATTAGCAGGAAAAAGCTAAAAATTTCAGAATTGCACCGTGCAATGTGGAGATATTACTGTTTGTGCATTTACAATATTCATTGATTTTTGCCATTGAAAAACATGTTTTTCATATACCAGAAATGTTTGAAGCTACTGACTGAATGAAAGGAGCTGGCATCTCACTCTCTTTGAATCTTCTTTATCATGCTAGGATTAGCAGGAAAAAGCAAAAAATTTCAGAATTGCACCTTGCAATGTGGAGATATTACTGTTTGTGCATTTACAATATTCATTGATTTTTGCCATTGAAAAACATGTTTTTCATATACCAGAAATGTTTGAAGCTACTGACTGAATGAAAGGAGCTGGCATCTCACTCTCTTTGAATCTTCTTTATCATGCTAGGATTAGCAGGAAAAAGCAAAAAATTTCAGAATTGCACCGTGCAATGTGGAGATATTACTGTTTGTGCATTTACAATATTCATTGATTTTTGCCATTGAAAAACGTCCAGAAATGTTTGAAGCTACTGACTGAATGAAAGGAGCTGGCATCTCACTCTCTTTGAATCTTCTTTATCATGCTAGGATTAGCAGGAAAAAGCAAAAAATTTCAGAATTGCACAGTGCAATGTGGAGATATTACTGTTTGTGCATTTACAATATTCATTGATTTTTGCCATTGAAAAACATGTTTTTCATATACCAGAAATGTTTGAAGCTACTGACTGAATGAAAGGAGCTGGCATCTCACTCTCTTTGAATCTTCTTTATCATGCTAGGATTAACAGGAAAAAGCAAAAAATTTCAGAATTGCACCGTGCAATGTGGAGATATTACTGTTTGTGCATTTACAATATTCATTGATTTTTGCCATTGAAAAACGTCCAGAAATGTTTGAAGCTACTGACTGAATGAAAGGAGCTGGCATCTCACTCTCTTTGAATCTTCTTTATCATGCTAGGATTAGCAGGAAAAAGCAAAAAATTTCAGAATTGCACCGTGCAATGTGGAGATATTACTGTTTGTGCATTTACAATATTCATTGATTTTTGCCATTGAAAAACGTCCAGAAATGTTTGAAGCTACTGACTGAATGAAAGGAGCTGGCATCTCACTCTCTTTGAATCTTCTTTATCATGCTAGGATTAGCAGGAAAAAGCAAAAAATTTCAGAATTGCACCTTGCAATGTGGAGATATTACTGTTTGTGCATTTACAATATTCATTGATTTTTGCCATTGAAAAACATGTTTTTCATATACCAGAAATGTTTGAAGCTACTGACTGAATGAAAGGAGCTGGCATCTCACTCTCTTTGAATCTTCTTTATCATGCTAGGATTAGCAGGAAAAAGCAAAAAATTTCAGAATTGCACCGTGCAATGTGGAGATATTACTGTTTGTGCATTTACAATATTCATTGATTTTTGCCATTGAAAAACGTCCAGAAATGTTTGAAGCTACTGACTGAATGAAAGGAGCTGGCATCTCACTCTCTTTGAATCTTCTTTATCATGCTAGGATTAGCAGGAAAAAGCAAAAAATTTCAGAATTGCACCGTGCAATGTGGAGATATTACTGTTTGTGCATTTACAATATTCATTGATTTTTGTCATTGAAAAACATGTTTTTCATATACCAGAAATGTTTGAAGCTACTGACTGAATGAAAGGAGCTGGCATCTCACTCTCTTTGAATCTTCTTTATCATGCTAGGATTAGCAGGAAAAAGCAAAAAATTTCAGAATTGCACCGTGCAATGTGGAGATATTACTGTTTGTGCATTTACAATATTCATTGATTTTTGCCATTGAAAAACATGTTTTTCATATACCAGAAATGTTTGAAGCTACTGACTGAATGAAAGGAGCTGGCATCTCACTCTCTTTGAATCTTCTTTATCATGCTAGGATTAGCAGGAAAAAGCTAAAAATTTCAGAATTGCACCGTGCAATGTGGAGATATTACTGTTTGTGCATTTACAATATTCATTGATTTTTGCCATTGAAAAACATGTTTTTCATATACCAGAAATGTTTGAAGCTACTGACTGAATGAAAGGAGCTGGCATCTCACTCTCTTTGAATCTTCTTTATCATGCTAGGATTAGCAGGAAAAAGCTAAAAATTTCAGAATTGCACCTTGCAATGTTGAGATATTACTGTTTGTGCATTTACAATATTCATTGATTTTTGCCATTGAAAAACGTCCAGAAATGTTTGAAGCTACTGACTGAATGAAAGGAGCTGGCATCTCACTCTCTTTGAATCTTCTTTATCATGCTAGGATTAACAGGAAAAAGCTAAAAATTTCAGAATTGCACCGTGCAATGTGGAGATATTACTGTTTGTGCATTTACAATATTCATTGATTTTTGCCATTGAAAAACGTCCAGAAATGTTTGAAGCTACTGACTGAATGAAAGGAGCTGGCATCTCACTCTCTTTGAATCTTCTTTATCATGCTAGGATTAACAGGAAAAAGCTAAAAATTTCAGAATTGCACCTTGCAATGTGGAGATATTACTGTTTGTGCATTTACAATATTCATTGATTTTTGCCATTGAAAAACGTCCAGAAATGTTTGAAGCTACTGACTGAATGAAAGGAGCTGGCATCTCACTCTCTTTGAATCTTCTTTATCATGCTAGGATTAGCAGGAAAAAGCTAAAAATTTCAGAATTGCACCGTGCAATGTGGAGATATTACTGTTTGTGCATTTACAATATTCATTGATTTTTGCCATTGAAAAACGTCCAGAAATGTTTGAAGCTACTGACTGAATGAAAGGAGCTGGCATCTCACTCTCTTTGAATCTTCTTTATCATGCTAGGATTAACAGGAAAAAGCTAAAAATTTCAGAATTGCACCTTGCAATGTGGAGATATTACTGTTTGTGCATTTACAATATTCATTGATTTTTGCCATTGAAAAACGTCCAGAAATGTTTGAAGCTACTGACTGAATGAAAGGAGCTGGCATCTCACTCTCTTTGAATCTTCTTTATCATGCTAGGATTAACAGGAAAAAGCTAAAAATTTCAGAATTGCACCTTGCAATGTGGAGATATTACTGTTTGTGCATTTACAATATTCATTGATTTTTGCCATTGAAAAACGTCCAGAAATGTTTGAAGCTACTGACTGAATGAAAGGAGCTGGCATCTCACTCTCTTTGAATCTTCTTTATCATGCTAGGATTAGCAGGAAAAAGCAAAAAATTTCAGAATTGCACCGTGCAATGTGGAGATATTACTGTTTGTGCATTTACAATATTCATTGATTTTTGCCATTGAAAAACATGTTTTTCATATACCAGAAATGTTTGAAGCTACTGACTGAATGAAAGGAGCTGGCATCTCACTCTCTTTGAATCTTCTTTATCATGCTAGGATTAGCAGGAAAAAGCTAAAAATTTCAGAATTGCACCGTGCAATGTGGAGATATTACTGTTTGTGCATTTACAATATTCATTGATTTTTGCCATTGAAAAACATGTTTTTCATATACCAGAAATGTTTGAAGCTACTGACTGAATGAAAGGAGCTGGCATCTCACTCTCTTTGAATCTTCTTTATCATGCTAGGATTAGCAGGAAAAAGCAAAAAATTTCAGAATTGCACCTTGCAATGTGGAGATATTACTGTTTGTGCATTTACAATATTCATTGATTTTTGCCATTGAAAAACATGTTTTTCATATACCAGAAATGTTTGAAGCTACTGACTGAATGAAAGGAGCTGGCATCTCACTCTCTTTGAATCTTCTTTATCATGCTAGGATTAGCAGGAAAAAGCAAAAAATTTCAGAATTGCACCGTGCAATGTGGAGATATTACTGTTTGTGCATTTACAATATTCATTGATTTTTGCCATTGAAAAACGTCCAGAAATGTTTGAAGCTACTGACTGAATGAAAGGAGCTGGCATCTCACTCTCTTTGAATCTTCTTTATCATGCTAGGATTAGCAGGAAAAAGCAAAAAATTTCAGAATTGCACAGTGCAATGTGGAGATATTACTGTTTGTGCATTTACAATATTCATTGATTTTTGCCATTGAAAAACATGTTTTTCATATACCAGAAATGTTTGAAGCTACTGACTGAATGAAAGGAGCTGGCATCTCACTCTCTTTGAATCTTCTTTATCATGCTAGGATTAACAGGAAAAAGCAAAAAATTTCAGAATTGCACCGTGCAATGTGGAGATATTACTGTTTGTGCATTTACAATATTCATTGATTTTTGCCATTGAAAAACGTCCAGAAATGTTTGAAGCTACTGACTGAATGAAAGGAGCTGGCATCTCACTCTCTTTGAATCTTCTTTATCATGCTAGGATTAACAGGAAAAAGCTAAAAATTTCAGAATTGCACCGTGCAATGTGGAGATATTACTGTTTGTGCATTTACAATATTCATTGATTTTTGCCATTGAAAAACTTGTTTTTCATATACCAGAAATGTTTGAAGCTACTGACTGAATGAAAGGAGCTGGCATCTCACTCTCTTTGAATCTTCTTTATCATGCTAGGATTAACAGGAAAAAGCAAAAAATTTCAGAATTGCACCTTGCAATGTGGAGATATTACTGTTTGTGCATTTACAATATTCATTGATTTTTGCCATTGAAAAACATGTTTTTCATATACCAGAAATGTTTGAAGCTACTGACTGAATGAAAGGAGCTGGCATCTCACTCTCTTTGAATCTTCTTTATCATGCTAGGATTAGCAGGAAAAAGCAAAAAATTTCAGAATTGCACCGTGCAATGTGGAGATATTACTGTTTGTGCATTTACAATATTCATTGATTTTTGCCATTGAAAAACGTCCAGAAATGTTTGAAGCTACTGACTGAATGAAAGGAGCTGGCATCTCACTCTCTTTGAATCTTCTTTATCATGCTAGGATTAACAGGAAAAAGCTAAAAATTTCAAAATTGCACCGTGCAATGTGGAGATATTACTGTTTGTGCATTTACAATATTCATTGATTTTTGCCATTGAAAAACATGTTTTTCATATACCAGAAATGTTTGAAGCTACTGACTGAATGAAAGGAGCTGGCATCTCACTCTCTTTGAATCTTCTTTATCATGCTAGGATTAGCAGGAAAAAGCAAAAAATTTCAGAATTGCACCGTGCAATGTGGAGATATTACTGTTTGTGCATTTACAATATTCATTGATTTTTGCCATTGAAAAACATGTTTTTCATATACCAGAAATGTTTGAAGCTACTGACTGAATGAAAGGAGCTGGCATCTCACTCTCTTTGAATCTTCTTTATCATGCTAGGATTAACAGGAAAAAGCTAAAAATTTCAGAATTGCACCGTGCAATGTGGAGATATTACTGTTTGTGCATTTACAATATTCATTGATTTTTGCCATTGAAAAACATGTTTTTCATATACCAGAAATGTTTGAAGCTACTGACTGAATGAAAGGAGCTGGCATCTCACTCTCTTTGAATCTTCTTTATCATGCTAGGATTAACAGGAAAAAGCAAAAAATTTCAGAATTGCACCGTGCAATGTGGAGATATTACTGTTTGTGCATTTACAATATTCATTGATTTTTGCCATTGAAAAACATGTTTTTCATATACCAGAAATGTTTGAAGCTACTGACTGAATGAAAGGAGCTGGCATCTCACTCTCTTTGAATCTTCTTTATCATGCTAGGATTAGCAGGAAAAAGCAAAAAATTTCAGAATTGCACCGTGCAATGTGGAGATATTACTGTTTGTGCATTTACAATATTCATTGATTTTTGCCATTGAAAAACATGTTTTTCATATACCAGAAATGTTTGAAGCTACTGACTGAATGAAAGGAGCTGGCATCTCACTCTCTTTGAATCTTCTTTATCATGCTAGGATTAACAGGAAAAAGCTAAAAATTTCAGAATTGCACCGTGCAATGTGGAGATATTACTGTTTGTGCATTTACAATATTCATTGATTTTTGCCATTGAAAAACATGTTTTTCATATACCAGAAATGTTTGAAGCTACTGACTGAATGAAAGGAGCTGGCATCTCACTCTCTTTGAATCTTCTTTATCATGCTAGGATTAGCAGGAAAAAGCAAAAAATTTCAGAATTGCACCTTGCAATGTGGAGATATTACTGTTTGTGCATTTACAATATTCATTGATTTTTGCCATTGAAAAACGTCCAGAAATGTTTGAAGCTACTGACTGAATGAAAGGAGCTGGCATCTCACTCTCTTTGAATCTTCTTTATCATGCTAGGATTAACAGGAAAAAGCTAAAAATTTCAGAATTGCACCTTGCAATGTGGAGATATTACTGTTTGTGCATTTACAATATTCATTGATTTTTGCCATTGAAAAACATGTTTTTCATATACCAGAAATGTTTGAAGCTACTGACTGAATGAAAGGAGCTGGCATCTCACTCTCTTTGAATCTTCTTTATCATGCTAGGATTAGCAGGAAAAAGCAAAAAATTTCAGAATTGCACCTTGCAATGTGGAGATATTACTGTTTGTGCATTTACAATATTCATTGATTTTTGCCATTGAAAAACATGTTTTTCATATACCAGAAATGTTTGAAGCTACTGACTGAATGAAAGGAGCTGGCATCTCACTCTCTTTGAATCTTCTTTATCATGCTAGGATTAACAGGAAAAAGCTAAAAATTTCAGAATTGCACCGTGCAATGTGGAGATATTACTGTTTGTGCATTTACAATATTCATTGATTTTTGCCATTGAAAAACATGTTTTTCATATACCAGAAATGTTTGAAGCTACTGACTGAATGAAAGGAGCTGGCATCTCACTCTCTTTGAATCTTCTTTATCATGCTAGGATTAACAGGAAAAAGCTAAAAATTTCAGAATTGCACCGTGCAATGTGGAGATATTACTGTTTGTGCATTTACAATATTCATTGATTTTTGCCATTGAAAAACATGTTTTTCATATACCAGAAATGTTTGAAGCTACTGACTGAATGAAAGGAGCTGGCATCTCACTCTCTTTGAATCTTCTTTATCATGCTAGGATTAGCAGGAAAAAGCTAAAAATTTCAGAATTGCACCTTGCAATGTGGAGATATTACTGTTTGTGCATTTACAATATTCATTGATTTTTGCCATTGAAAAACGTCCAGAAATGTTTGAAGCTACTGACTGAATGAAAGGAGCTGGCATCTCACTCTCTTTGAATCTTCTTTATCATGCTAGGATTAACAGGAAAAAGCTAAAAATTTCAGAATTGCACCTTGCAATGTGGAGATATTACTGTTTGTGCATTTACAATATTCATTGATTTTTGCCATTGAAAAACATGTTTTTCATATACCAGAAATGTTTGAAGCTACTGACTGAATGAAAGGAGCTGGCATCTCACTCTCTTTGAATCTTCTTTATCATGCTAGGATTAACAGGAAAAAGCTAAAAATTTCAGAATTGCACCTTGCAATGTGGAGATATTACTGTTTGTGCATTTACAATATTCATTGATTTTTGCTATTGAAAAACATGTTTTTCATATACCAGAAATGTTTGAAGCTACTGACTGAATGAAAGGAGCTGGCATCTCACTCTCTTTGAATCTTCTTTATCATGCTAGGATTAGCAGGAAAAAGCTAAAAATTTCAGAATTGCACCTTGCAATGTGGAGATATTACTGTTTGTGCATTTACAATATTCATTGATTTTTGCCATTGAAAAACGTCCAGAAATGTTTGAAGCTACTGACTGAATGAAAGGAGCTGGCATCTCACTCTCTTTGAATCTTCTTTATCATGCTAGGATTAACAGGAAAAAGCTAAAAATTTCAGAATTGCACCGTGCAATGTGGAGATATTACTGTTTGTGCATTTACAATATTCATTGATTTTTGCCATTGAAAAACATGTTTTTCATATACCAGAAATGTTTGAAGCTACTGACTGAATGAAAGGAGCTGGCATCTCACTCTCTTTGAATCTTCTTTATCATGCTAGGATTAACAGGAAAAAGCAAAAAATTTCAGAATTGCACCGTGCAATGTGGAGATATTACTGTTTGTGCATTTACAATATTCATTGATTTTTGCCATTGAAAAACATGTTTTTCATATACCAGAAATGTTTGAAGCTACTGACTGAATGAAAGGAGCTGGCATCTCACTCTCTTTGAATCTTCTTTATCATGCTAGGATTAGCAGGAAAAAGCAAAAAATTTCAGAATTGCACCGTGCAATGTGGAGATATTACTGTTTGTGCATTTACAATATTCATTGATTTTTGCCATTGAAAAACATGTTTTTCATATACCAGAAATGTTTGAAGCTACTGACTGAATGAAAGGAGCTGGCATCTCACTCTCTTTGAATCTTCTTTATCATGCTAGGATTAACAGGAAAAAGCTAAAAATTTCAGAATTGCACCGTGCAATGTGGAGATATTACTGTTTGTGCATTTACAATATTCATTGATTTTTGCCATTGAAAAACATGTTTTTCATATACCAGAAATGTTTGAAGCTACTGACTGAATGAAAGGAGCTGGCATCTCACTCTCTTTGAATCTTCTTTATCATGCTAGGATTAGCAGGAAAAAGCAAAAAATTTCAGAATTGCACCTTGCAATGTGGAGATATTACTGTTTGTGCATTTACAATATTCATTGATTTTTGCCATTGAAAAACGTCCAGAAATGTTTGAAGCTACTGACTGAATGAAAGGAGCTGGCATCTCACTCTCTTTGAATCTTCTTTATCATGCTAGGATTAACAGGAAAAAGCTAAAAATTTCAGAATTGCACCTTGCAATGTGGAGATATTACTGTTTGTGCATTTACAATATTCATTGATTTTTGCCATTGAAAAACATGTTTTTCATATACCAGAAATGTTTGAAGCTACTGACTGAATGAAAGGAGCTGGCATCTCACTCTCTTTGAATCTTCTTTATCATGCTAGGATTAGCAGGAAAAAGCAAAAAATTTCAGAATTGCACCTTGCAATGTGGAGATATTACTGTTTGTGCATTTACAATATTCATTGATTTTTGCCATTGAAAAACATGTTTTTCATATACCAGAAATGTTTGAAGCTACTGACTGAATGAAAGGAGCTGGCATCTCACTCTCTTTGAATCTTCTTTATCATGCTAGGATTAACAGGAAAAAGCTAAAAATTTCAGAATTGCACCGTGCAATGTGGAGATATTACTGTTTGTGCATTTACAATATTCATTGATTTTTGCCATTGAAAAACATGTTTTTCATATACCAGAAATGTTTGAAGCTACTGACTGAATGAAAGGAGCTGGCATCTCACTCTCTTTGAATCTTCTTTATCATGCTAGGATTAACAGGAAAAAGCTAAAAATTTCAGAATTGCACCGTGCAATGTGGAGATATTACTGTTTGTGCATTTACAATATTCATTGATTTTTGCCATTGAAAAACATGTTTTTCATATACCAGAAATGTTTGAAGCTACTGACTGAATGAAAGGAGCTGGCATCTCACTCTCTTTGAATCTTCTTTATCATGCTAGGATTAGCAGGAAAAAGCTAAAAATTTCAGAATTGCACCTTGCAATGTGGAGATATTACTGTTTGTGCATTTACAATATTCATTGATTTTTGCCATTGAAAAACGTCCAGAAATGTTTGAAGCTACTGACTGAATGAAAGGAGCTGGCATCTCACTCTCTTTGAATCTTCTTTATCATGCTAGGATTAACAGGAAAAAGCTAAAAATTTCAGAATTGCACCTTGCAATGTGGAGATATTACTGTTTGTGCATTTACAATATTCATTGATTTTTGCCATTGAAAAACATGTTTTTCATATACCAGAAATGTTTGAAGCTACTGACTGAATGAAAGGAGCTGGCATCTCACTCTCTTTGAATCTTCTTTATCATGCTAGGATTAACAGGAAAAAGCTAAAAATTTCAGAATTGCACCTTGCAATGTGGAGATATTACTGTTTGTGCATTTACAATATTCATTGATTTTTGCTATTGAAAAACATGTTTTTCATATACCAGAAATGTTTGAAGCTACTGACTGAATGAAAGGAGCTGGCATCTCACTCTCTTTGAATCTTCTTTATCATGCTAGGATTAGCAGGAAAAAGCTAAAAATTTCAGAATTGCACCTTGCAATGTGGAGATATTACTGTTTGTGCATTTACAATATTCATTGATTTTTGCCATTGAAAAACGTCCAGAAATGTTTGAAGCTACTGACTGAATGAAAGGAGCTGGCATCTCACTCTCTTTGAATCTTCTTTATCATGCTAGGATTAACAGGAAAAAGCTAAAAATTTCAGAATTGCACCTTGCAATGTGGAGATATTACTGTTTGTGCATTTACAATATTCATTGATTTTTGCCATTGAAAAACATGTTTTTCATATACCAGAAATGTTTGAAGCTACTGACTGAATGAAAGGAGCTGGCATCTCACTCTCTTTGAATCTTCTTTATCATGCTAGGATTAACAGGAAAAAGCTAAAAATTTCAGAATTGCACCTTGCAATGTGGAGATATTACTGTTTGTGCATTTACAATATTCATTGATTTTTGCCATTGAAAAACATGTTTTTCATATACCAGAAATGTTTGAAGCTACTGACTGAATGAAAGGAGCTGGCATCTCACTCTCTTTGAATCTTCTTTATCATGCTAGGATTAACAGGAAAAAGCAAAAAATTTCAGAATTGCACCGTGCAATGTGGAGATATTACTGTTTGTGCATTTACAATATTCATTGATTTTTGCCATTGAAAAACATGTTTTTCATATACCAGAAATGTTTGAAGCTACTGACTGAATGAAAGGAGCTGGCATCTCACTCTCTTTGAATCTTCTTTATCATGCTAGGATTAGCAGGAAAAAGCAAAAAATTTCAGAATTGCACCGTGCAATGTGGAGATATTACTGTTTGTGCATTTACAATATTCATTGATTTTTGCCATTGAAAAACGTCCAGAAATGTTTGAAGCTACTGACTGAATGAAAGGAGCTGGCATCTCACTCTCTTTGAATCTTCTTTATCATGCTAGGATTAGCAGGAAAAAGCAAAAAATTTCAGAATTGCACCGTGCAATGTGGAGATATTACTGTTTGTGCATTTACAATATTCATTGATTTTTGCCATTGAAAAACATGTTTTTCATATACCAGAAATGTTTGAAGCTACTGACTGAATGAAAGGAGCTGGCATCTCACTCTCTTTGAATCTTCTTTATCATGCTAGGATTAACAGGAAAAAGCAAAAAATTTCAGAATTGCACCTTGCAATGTGGAGATATTACTGTTTGTGCATTTACAATATTCATTGATTTTTGCCATTGAAAAACATGTTTTTCATATACCAGAAATGTTTGAAGCTACTGACTGAATGAAAGGAGCTGGCATCTCACTCTCTTTGAATCTTCTTTATCATGCTAGGATTAGCAGGAAAAAGCAAAAAATTTCAGAATTGCACCTTGCAATGTGGAGATATTACTATTTGTGCATTTACAATATTCATTGATTTTTGCCATTGAAAAACGTCCAGAAATGTTTGAAGCTACTGACTGAATGAAAGGAGCTGGCATCTCACTCTCTTTCAATCTTCTTTATCATGCTAGGATTAACAGGAAAAAGCTAAAAATTTCAGAATTGCACCGTGCAATGTGGAGATATTACTGTTTGTGCATTTACAATATTCATTGATTTTTGCCATTGAAAAACATGTTTTTCATATACCAGAAATGTTTGAAGCTACTGACTGAATGAAAGGAGCTGGCATCTCACTCTCTTTGAATCTTCTTTATCATGCTAGGATTAACAGGAAAAAGCAAAAAATTTCAGAATTGCACCGTGCAATGTGGAGATATTACTGTTTGTGCATTTACAATATTCATTGATTTTTGCCATTGAAAAACATGTTTTTCATATACCAGAAATGTTTGAAGCTACTGACTGAATGAAAGGAGCTGGCATCTCACTCTCTTTGAATCTTCTTTATCATGCTAGTATTAGCAGGAAAAAGCTAAAAATTTCAGAATTGCACCGTGCAATGTGGAGATATTACTGTTTGTGCATTTACAATATTCATTGATTTTTGCCATTGAAAAACATGTTTTTCATATACCAGAAATGTTTGAAGCTACTGACTGAATGAAAGGAGCTGGCATCTCACTCTCTTTGAATCTTCTTTATCATGCTAGGATTAGCAGGAAAAAGCAAAAAATTTCAGAATTGCACCGTGCAATGTGGAGATATTACTGTTTGTGCATTTACAATATTCATTGATTTTTGCCATTGTAAAACATGTTTTTCATATACCAGAAATGTTTGAAGCTACTGACTGAATGAAAGGAGCTGGCATCTCACTCTCTTTGAATCTTCTTTATCATGCTAGGATTAACAGGAAAAAGCTAAAAATTTCAGAATTGCACCGTGCAATGTGGAGATATTACTGTTTGTGCATTTACAATATTCATTGATTTTTGCCATTGAAAAACATGTTTTTCATATACCAGAAATGTTTGAAGCTACTGACTGAATGAAAGGAGCTGGCATCTCACTCTCTTTGAATCTTCTTTATCATGCTAGGATTAGCAGGAAAAAGCTAAAAATTTCAGAATTGCACCGTGCAATGTGGAGATATTACTGTTTGTGCATTTACAATATTCATTGATTTTTGCCATTGAAAAACATGTTTTTCATATACCAGAAATGTTTGAAGCTACTGACTGAATGAAAGGAGCTGGCATCTCACTCTCTTTGAATCTTCTTTATCATGCTAGGATTAGCAGGAAAAAGCTAAAAATTTCAGAATTGCACCGTGCAATGTGGAGATATTACTGTTTGTGCATTTACAATATTCATTGATTTTTGCCATTGAAAAACGTCCAGAAATGTTTGAAGCTACTGACTGAATGAAAGGAGCTGGCATCTCACTCTCTTTGAATCTTCTTTATCATGCTAGGATTAGCAGGAAAAAGCAAAAAATTTCAGAATTGCACCTTGCAATGTGGAGATATTACTGTTTGTGCATTTACAATATTCATTGATTTTTGCCATTGAAAAACATGTTTTTCATATACCAGAAATGTTTGAAGCTACTGACTGAATGAAAGGAGCTGGCATCTCACTCTCTTTGAATCTTCTTTATCATGCTAGGATTAGCAGGAAAAAGCAAAAAATTTCAGAATTGCACCGTGCAATGTGGAGATATTACTGTTTGTGCATTTACAATATTCATTGATTTTTGCCATTGAAAAACATGTTTTTCATATACCAGAAATGTTTGAAGCTACTGACTGAATGAAAGGAGCTGGCATCTCACTCTCTTTGCATCTTCTTTATCATGCTAGGATTAGCAGGAAAAAGCAAAAAATTTCAGAATTGCACCGTGCAATGTGGAGATATTACTGTTTGTGCATTTACAATATTCATTGATTTTTGCCATTGAAAAACATGTTTTTCATATACCAGAAATGTTTGAAGCTACTGACTGAATGAAAGGAGCTGGCATCTCACTCTCTTTGAATCTTCTTTATCATGCTAGGATTAGCAGGAAAAAGCTAAAAATTTCAGAATTGCACCGTGCAATGTGGAGATATTACTGTTTGTGCATTTACAATATTCATTGATTTTTGCCATTGAAAAACATGTTTTTCATATACCAGAAATGTTTGAAGCTACTGACTGAATGAAAGGAGCTGGCATCTCACTCTCTTTGAATCTTCTTTATCATGCTAGGATTAGCAGGAAAAAGCTAAAAATTTCAGAATTGCACCTTGCAATGTTGAGATATTACTGTTTGTGCATTTACAATATTCATTGATTTTTGCCATTGAAAAACGTCCAGAAATGTTTGAAGCTACTGACTGAATGAAAGGAGCTGGCATCTCACTCTCTTTGAATCTTCTTTATCATGCTAGGATTAACAGGAAAAAGCTAAAAATTTCAGAATTGCACCGTGCAATGTGGAGATATTACTGTTTGTGCATTTACAATATTCATTGATTTTTGCCATTGAAAAACGTCCAGAAATGTTTGAAGCTACTGACTGAATGAAAGGAGCTGGCATCTCACTCTCTTTGAATCTTCTTTATCATGCTAGGATTAACAGGAAAAAGCTAAAAATTTCAGAATTGCACCTTGCAATGTGGAGATATTACTGTTTGTGCATTTACAATATTCATTGATTTTTGCCATTGAAAAACGTCCAGAAATGTTTGAAGCTACTGACTGAATGAAAGGAGCTGGCATCTCACTCTCTTTGAATCTTCTTTATCATGCTAGGATTAGCAGGAAAAAGCTAAAAATTTCAGAATTGCACCGTGCAATGTGGAGATATTACTGTTTGTGCATTTACAATATTCATTGATTTTTGCCATTGAAAAACGTCCAGAAATGTTTGAAGCTACTGACTGAATGAAAGGAGCTGGCATCTCACTCTCTTTGAATCTTCTTTATCATGCTAGGATTAACAGGAAAAAGCTAAAAATTTCAGAATTGCACCTTGCAATGTGGAGATATTACTGTTTGTGCATTTACAATATTCATTGATTTTTGCCATTGAAAAACGTCCAGAAATGTTTGAAGCTACTGACTGAATGAAAGGAGCTGGCATCTCACTCTCTTTGAATCTTCTTTATCATGCTAGGATTAACAGGAAAAAGCTAAAAATTTCAGAATTGCACCTTGCAATGTGGAGATATTACTGTTTGTGCATTTACAATATTCATTGATTTTTGCCATTGAAAAACGTCCAGAAATGTTTGAAGCTACTGACTGAATGAAAGGAGCTGAAATCTCACTCTCTTTGAATCTTCTTTATCATGCTAGGATTAGCAGGAAAAAGCAAAAAATTTCAGAATTGCACCGTGCAATGTGGAGATATTACTGTTTGTGCATTTACAATATTCATTGATTTTTGCCATTGAAAAACATGTTTTTCATATACCAGAAATGTTTGAAGCTACTGACTGAATGAAAGGAGCTGGCATCTCACTCTCTTTGAATCTTCTTTATCATGCTAGGATTAGCAGGAATAAGCTAAAAATTTCAGAATTGCACCGTGCAATGTGGAGATATTACTGTTTGTGCATTTACAATATTCATTGATTTTTGCCATTGAAAAACATGTTTTTCATATACCAGAAATGTTTGAAGCTACTGACTGAATGAAAGGAGCTGGCATCTCACTCTCTTTGAATCTTCTTTATCATGCTAGGATTAGCAGGAAAAAGCAAAAAATTTCAGAATTGCACCTTGCAATGTGGAGATATTACTGTTTGTGCATTTACAATATTCATTGATTTTTGCCATTGAAAAACATGTTTTTCATATACCAGAAATGTTTGAAGCTACTGACTGAATGAAAGGAGCTGGCATCTCACTCTCTTTGAATCTTCTTTATCATGCTAGGATTAGCAGGAAAAAGCAAAAAATTTCAGAATTGCACCGTGCAATGTGGAGATATTACTGTTTGTGCATTTACAATATTCATTGATTTTTGCCATTGAAAAACGTCCAGAAATGTTTGAAGCTACTGACTGAATGAAAGGAGCTGGCATCTCACTCTCTTTGAATCTTCTTTATCATGCTAGGATTAGCAGGAAAAAGCAAAAAATTTCAGAATTGCACAGTGCAATGTGGAGATATTACTGTTTGTGCATTTACAATATTCATTGATTTTTGCCATTGAAAAACATGTTTTTCATATACCAGAAATGTTTGAAGCTACTGACTGAATGAAAGGAGCTGGCATCTCACTCTCTTTGAATCTTCTTTATCATGCTAGGATTAACAGGAAAAAGCAAAAAATTTCAGAATTGCACCGTGCAATGTGGAGATATTACTGTTTGTGCATTTACAATATTCATTGATTTTTGCCATTGAAAAACGTCCAGAAATGTTTGAAGCTACTGACTGAATGAAAGGAGCTGGCATCTCACTCTCTTTGAATCTTCTTTATCATGCTAGGATTAACAGGAAAAAGCTAAAAATTTCAGAATTGCACCGTGCAATGTGGAGATATTACTGTTTGTGCATTTACAATATTCATTGATTTTTGCCATTGAAAAACATGTTTTTCATATACCAGAAATGTTTGAAGCTACTGACTGAATGAAAGGAGCTGGCATCTCACTCTCTTTGAATCTTCTTTATCATGCTAGGATTAACAGGAAAAAGCAAAAAATTTCAGAATTGCACCTTGCAATGTGGAGATATTACTGTTTGTGCATTTACAATATTCATTGATTTTTGCCATTGAAAAACATGTTTTTCATATACCAGAAATGTTTGAAGCTACTGACTGAATGAAAGGAGCTGGCATCTCACTCTCTTTGAATCTTCTTTATCATGCTAGGATTAGCAGGAAAAAGCAAAAAATTTCAGAATTGCACCGTGCAATGTGGAGATATTACTGTTTGTGCATTTACAATATTCATTGATTTTTGCCATTGAAAAACGTCCAGAAATGTTTGAAGCTACTGACTGAATGAAAGGAGCTGGCATCTCACTCTCTTTGAATCTTCTTTATCATGCTAGGATTAACAGGAAAAAGCTAAAAATTTCAGAATTGCACCGTGCAATGTGGAGATATTACTGTTTGTGCATTTACAATATTCATTGATTTTTGCCATTGAAAAACATGTTTTTCATATACCAGAAATGTTTGAAGCTACTGACTGAATGAAAGGAGCTGGCATCTCACTCTCTTTGAATCTTCTTTATCATGCTAGGATTAGCAGAAAAAAGCAAAAAATTTCAGAATTGCACCGTGCAATGTGGAGATATTACTGTTTGTGCATTTACAATATTCATTGATTTTTGCCATTGAAAAACATGTTTTTCATATACCAGAAATGTTTGAAGCTACTGACTGAATGAAAGGAGCTGGCATCTCACTCTCTTTGAATCTTCTTTATCATGCTAGGATTAACAGGAAAAAGCTAAAAATTTCAGAATTGCACCGTGCAATGTGGAGATATTACTGTTTGTGCATTTACAATATTCATTGATTTTTGCCATTGAAAAACATGTTTTTCATATACCAGAAATGTTTGAAGCTACTGACTGAATGAAAGGAGCTGGCATCTCACTCTCTTTGAATCTTCTTTATCATGCTAGGATTAACAGGAAAAAGCAAAAAATTTCAGAATTGCACCGTGCAATGTGGAGATATTACTGTTTGTGCATTTACAATATTCATTGATTTTTGCCATTGAAAAACATGTTTTTCATATACCAGAAATGTTTGAAGCTACTGACTGAATGAAAGGAGCTGGCATCTCACTCTCTTTGAATCTTCTTTATCATGCTAGGATTAGCAGGAAAAAGCAAAAAATTTCAGAATTGCACCGTGCAATGTGGAGATATTACTGTTTGTGCATTTACAATATTCATTGATTTTTGCCATTGAAAAACATGTTTTTCATATACCAGAAATGTTTGAAGCTACTGACTGAATGAAAGGAGCTGGCATCTCACTCTCTTTGAATCTTCTTTATCATGCTAGGATTAACAGGAAAAAGCTAAAAATTTCAGAATTGCACCGTGCAATGTGGAGATATTACTGTTTGTGCATTTACAATATTCATTGATTTTTGCCATTGAAAAACATGTTTTTCATATACCAGAAATGTTTGAAGCTACTGACTGAATGAAAGGAGCTGGCATCTCACTCTCTTTGAATCTTCTTTATCATGCTAGGATTAGCAGGAAAAAGCAAAAAATTTCAGAATTGCACCTTGCAATGTGGAGATATTACTGTTTGTGCATTTACAATATTCATTGATTTTTGCCATTGAAAAACGTCCAGAAATGTTTGAAGCTACTGACTGAATGAAAGGAGCTGGCATCTCACTCTCTTTGAATCTTCTTTATCATGCTAGGATTAACAGGAAAAAGCTAAAAATTTCAGAATTGCACCTTGCAATGTGGAGATATTACTGTTTGTGCATTTACAATATTCATTGATTTTTGCCATTGAAAAACATGTTTTTCATATACCAGAAATGTTTGAAGCTACTGACTGAATGAAAGGAGCTGGCATCTCACTCTCTTTGAATCTTCTTTATCATGCTAGGATTAGCAGGAAAAAGCAAAAAATTTCAGAATTGCACCTTGCAATGTGGAGATATTACTGTTTGTGCATTTACAATATTCATTGATTTTTGCCATTGAAAAACATGTTTTTCATATACCAGAAATGTTTGAAGCTACTGACTGAATGAAAGGAGCTGGCATCTCACTCTCTTTGAATCTTCTTTATCATGCTAGGATTAACAGGAAAAAGCTAAAAATTTCAGAATTGCACCGTGCAATGTGGAGATATTACTGTTTGTGCATTTACAATATTCATTGATTTTTGCCATTGAAAAACATGTTTTTCATATACCAGAAATGTTTGAAGCTACTGACTGAATGAAAGGAGCTGGCATCTCACTCTCTTTGAATCTTCTTTATCATGCTAGGATTAACAGGAAAAAGCTAAAAATTTCAGAATTGCACCGTGCAATGTGGAGATATTACTGTTTGTGCATTTACAATATTCATTGATTTTTGCCATTGAAAAACATGTTTTTCATATACCAGAAATGTTTGAAGCTACTGACTGAATGAAAGGAGCTGGCATCTCACTCTCTTTGAATCTTCTTTATCATGCTAGGATTAGCAGGAAAAAGCTAAAAATTTCAGAATTGCACCTTGCAATGTGGAGATATTACTGTTTGTGCATTTACAATATTCATTGATTTTTGCCATTGAAAAACGTCCAGAAATGTTTGAAGCTACTGACTGAATGAAAGGAGCTGGCATCTCACTCTCTTTGAATCTTCTTTATCATGCTAGGATTAACAGGAAAAAGCTAAAAATTTCAGAATTGCACCTTGCAATGTGGAGATATTACTGTTTGTGCATTTACAATATTCATTGATTTTTGCCATTGAAAAACATGTTTTTCATATACCAGAAATGTTTGAAGCTACTGACTGAATGAAAGGAGCTGGCATCTCACTCTCTTTGAATCTTCTTTATCATGCTAGGATTAACAGGAAAAAGCTAAAAATTTCAGAATTGCACCTTGCAATGTGGAGATATTACTGTTTGTGCATTTACAATATTCATTGATTTTTGCCATTGAAAAACATGTTTTTCATATACCAGAAATGTTTGAAGCTACTGACTGAATGAAAGGAGCTGGCATCTCACTCTCTTTGAATCTTCTTTATCATGCTAGGATTAGCAGGAAAAAGCTAAAAATTTCAGAATTGCACCTTGCAATGTGGAGATATTACTGTTTGTGCATTTACAATATTCATTGATTTTTGCCATTGAAAAACGTCCAGAAATGTTTGAAGCTACTGACTGAATGAAAGGAGCTGGCATCTCACTCTCTTTGAATCTTCTTTATCATGCTAGGATTAACAGGAAAAAGCTAAAAATTTCAGAATTGCACCTTGCAATGTGGAGATATTACTGTTTGTGCATTTACAATATTCATTGATTTTTGCCATTGAAAAACATGTTTTTCATATACCAGAAATGTTTGAAGCTACTGACTGAATGAAAGGAGCTGGCATCTCACTCTCTTTGAATCTTCTTTATCATGCTAGGATTAACAGGAAAAAGCTAAAAATTTCAGAATTGCACCTTGCAATGTGGAGATATTACTGTTTGTGCATTTACAATATTCATTGATTTTTGCCATTGAAAAACATGTTTTTCATATACCAGAAATGTTTGAAGCTACTGACTGAATGAAAGGAGCTGGCATCTCACTCTCTTTGAATCTTCTTTATCATGCTAGGATTAACAGGAAAAAGCAAAAAATTTCAGAATTGCACCGTGCAATGTGGAGATATTACTGTTTGTGCATTTACAATATTCATTGATTTTTGCCATTGAAAAACATGTTTTTCATATACCAGAAATGTTTGAAGCTACTGACTGAATGAAAGGAGCTGGCATCTCACTCTCTTTGAATCTTCTTTATCATGCTAGGATTAGCAGGAAAAAGCAAAAAATTTCAGAATTGCACCGTGCAATGTGGAGATATTACTGTTTGTGCATTTACAATATTCATTGATTTTTGCCATTGAAAAACGTCCAGAAATGTTTGAAGCTACTGACTGAATGAAAGGAGCTGGCATCTCACTCTCTTTGAATCTTCTTTATCATGCTAGGATTAGCAGGAAAAAGCAAAAAATTTCAGAATTGCACCGTGCAATGTGGAGATATTACTGTTTGTGCATTTACAATATTCATTGATTTTTGCCATTGAAAAACATGTTTTTCATATACCAGAAATGTTTGAAGCTACTGACTGAATGAAAGGAGCTGGCATCTCACTCTCTTTGAATCTTCTTTATCATGCTAGGATTAACAGGAAAAAGCAAAAAATTTCAGAATTGCACCTTGCAATGTGGAGATATTACTGTTTGTGCATTTACAATATTCATTGATTTTTGCCATTGAAAAACATGTTTTTCATATACCAGAAATGTTTGAAGCTACTGACTGAATGAAAGGAGCTGGCATCTCACTCTCTTTGAATCTTCTTTATCATGCTAGGATTAGCAGGAAAAAGCAAAAAATTTCAGAATTGCACCTTGCAATGTGGAGATATTACTATTTGTGCATTTACAATATTCATTGATTTTTGCCATTGAAAAACGTCCAGAAATGTTTGAAGCTACTGACTGAATGAAAGGAGCTGGCATCTCACTCTCTTTGAATCTTCTTTATCATGCTAGGATTAACAGGAAAAAGCTAAAAATTTCAGAATTGCACCGTGCAATGTGGAGATATTACTGTTTGTGCATTTACAATATTCATTGATTTTTGCCATTGAAAAACATGTTTTTCATATACCAGAAATGTTTGAAGCTACTGACTGAATGAAAGGAGCTGGCATCTCACTCTCTTTGAATCTTCTTTATCATGCTAGGATTAACAGGAAAAAGCAAAAAATTTCAGAATTGCACCGTGCAATGTGGAGATATTACTGTTTGTGCATTTACAATATTCATTGATTTTTGCCATTGAAAAACATGTTTTTCATATACCAGAAATGTTTGAAGCTACTGACTGAATGAAAGGAGCTGGCATCTCACTCTCTTTGAATCTTCTTTATCATGCTAGGATTAGCAGGAAAAAGCTAAAAATTTCAGAATTGCACCGTGCAATGTGGAGATATTACTGTTTGTGCATTTACAATATTCATTGATTTTTGCCATTGAAAAACATGTTTTTCATATACCAGAAATGTTTGAAGCTACTGACTGAATGAAAGGAGCTGGCATCTCACTCTCTTTGAATCTTCTTTATCATGCTAGGATTAGCAGGAAAAAGCAAAAAATTTCAGAATTGCACCGTGCAATGTGGAGATATTACTGTTTGTGCATTTACAATATTCATTGATTTTTGCCATTGAAAAACATGTTTTTCATATACCAGAAATGTTTGAAGCTACTGACTGAATGAAAGGAGCTGGCATCTCACTCTCTTTGAATCTTCTTTATCATGCTAGGATTAACAGGAAAAAGCTAAAAATTTCAGAATTGCACCGTGCAATGTGGAGATATTACTGTTTGTGCATTTACAATATTCATTGATTTTTGCCTTTGAAAAACATGTTTTTCATATACCAGAAATGTTTGAAGCTACTGACTGAATGAAAGGAGCTGGCATCTCACTCTCTTTGAATCTTCTTTATCATGCTAGGATTAGCAGGAAAAAGCTAAAAATTTCAGAATTGCACCGTGCAATGTGGAGATATTACTGTTTGTGCATTTACAATATTCATTGATTTTTGCCATTGAAAAACATGTTTTTCATATACCAGAAATGTTTGAAGCTACTGACTGAATGAAAGGAGCTGGCATCTCACTCTCTTTGAATCTTCTTTATCATGCTAGGATTAGCAGGAAAAAGCAAAAAATTTCAGAATTGCACCGTGCAATGTGGAGATATTACTGTTTGTGCATTTACAATATTCATTGATTTTTGCCATTGAAAAACGTCCAGAAATGTTTGAAGCTACTGACTGAATGAAAGGAGCTGGCATCTCACTCTCTTTGAATCTTCTTTATCATGCTAGGATTAGCAGGAAAAAGCAAAAAATTTCAGAATTGCACCTTGCAATGTGGAGATATTACTGTTTGTGCATTTACAATATTCATTGATTTTTGCCATTGAAAAACATGTTTTTCATATACCAGAAATGTTTGAAGCTACTGACTGAATGAAAGGAGCTGGCATCTCACTCTCTTTGAATCTTCTTTATCATGCTAGGATTAGCAGGAAAAAGCAAAAAATTTCAGAATTGCACCGTGCAATGTGGAGATATTACTGTTTGTGCATTTACAATATTCATTGATTTTTGCCATTGAAAAACGTCCAGAAATGTTTGAAGCTACTGACTGAATGAAAGGAGCTGGCATCTCACTCTCTTTGAATCTTCTTTATCATGCTAGGATTAGCAGGAAAAAGCAAAAAATTTCAGAATTGCACCGTGCAATGTGGAGATATTACTGTTTGTGCATTTACAATATTCATTGATTTTTGCCATTGAAAAACATGTTTTTCATATACCAGAAATGTTTGAAGCTACTGACTGAATGAAAGGAGCTGGCATCTCACTCTCTTTGAATCTTCTTTATCATGCTAGGATTAGCAGGAAAAAGCAAAAAATTTCAGAATTGCACCGTGCAATGTGGAGATATTACTGTTTGTGCATTTACAATATTCATTGATTTTTGCCATTGAAAAACATGTTTTTCATATACCAGAAATGTTTGAAGCTACTGACTGAATGAAAGGAGCTGGCATCTCACTCTCTTTGAATCTTCTTTATCATGCTAGGATTAGCAGGAAAAAGCTAAAAATTTCAGAATTGCACCGTGCAATGTGGAGATATTACTGTTTGTGCATTTACAATATTCATTGATTTTTGCCATTGAAAAACATGTTTTTCATATACCAGAAATGTTTGAAGCTACTGACTGAATGAAAGGAGCTGGCATCTCACTCTCTTTGAATCTTCTTTATCATGCTAGGATTAGCAGGAAAAAGCTAAAAATTTCAGAATTGCACCTTGCAATGTTGAGATATTACTGTTTGTGCATTTACAATATTCATTGATTTTTGCCATTGAAAAACGTCCAGAAATGTTTGAAGCTACTGACTGAATGAAAGGAGCTGGCATCTCACTCTCTTTGAATCTTCTTTATCATGCTAGGATTAACAGGAAAAAGCTAAAAATTTCAGAATTGCACCTTGCAATGTGGAGATATTACTGTTTGTGCATTTACAATATTCATTGATTTTTGCCATTGAAAAACGTCCAGAAATGTTTGAAGCTACTGACTGAATGAAAGGAGCTGGCATCTCACTCTCTTTGAATCTTCTTTATCATGCTAGGATTAGCAGGAAAAAGCTAAAAATTTCAGAATTGCACCGTGCAATGTGGAGATATTACTGTTTGTGCATTTACAATATTCATTGATTTTTGCCATTGAAAAACGTCCAGAAATGTTTGAAGCTACTGACTGAATGAAAGGAGCTGGCATCTCACTCTCTTTGAATCTTCTTTATCATGCTAGGATTAACAGGAAAAAGCTAAAAATTTCAGAATTGCACCTTGCAATGTGGAGATATTACTGTTTGTGCATTTACAATATTCATTGATTTTTGCCATTGAAAAACGTCCAGAAATGTTTGAAGCTACTGACTGAATGAAAGGAGCTGGCATCTCACTCTCTTTGAATCTTCTTTATCATGCTAGGATTAACAGGAAAAAGCTAAAAATTTCAGAATTGCACCTTGCAATGTGGAGATATTACTGTTTGTGCATTTACAATATTCATTGATTTTTGCCATTGAAAAACGTCCAGAAATGTTTGAAGCTACTGACTGAATGAAAGGAGCTGGCATCTCACTCTCTTTGAATCTTCTTTATCATGCTAGGATTAGCAGGAAAAAGCAAAAAATTTCAGAATTGCACCGTGCAATGTGGAGATATTACTGTTTGTGCATTTACAATATTCATTGATTTTTGCCATTGAAAAACATGTTTTTCATATACCAGAAATGTTTGAAGCTACTGACTGAATGAAAGGAGCTGGCATCTCACTCTCTTTGAATCTTCTTTATCATGCTAGGATTAGCAGGAAAAAGCTAAAAATTTCAGAATTGCACCGTGCAATGTGGAGATATTACTGTTTGTGCATTTACAATATTCATTGATTTTTGCCATTGAAAAACATGTTTTTCATATACCAGAAATGTTTGAAGCTACTGACTGAATGAAAGGAGCTGGCATCTCACTCTCTTTGAATCTTCTTTATCATGCTAGGATTAGCAGGAAAAAGCAAAAATTTCAGAATTGCACCTTGCAATGTGGAGATATTACTGTTTGTGCATTTACAATATTCATTGATTTTTGCCATTGAAAAACATGTTTTTCATATACCAGAAATGTTTGAAGCTACTGACTGAATGAAAGGAGCTGGCATCTCACTCTCTTTGAATCTTCTTTATCATGCTAGGATTAGCAGGAAAAAGCAAAAAATTTCAGAATTGCACCGTGCAATGTGGAGATATTACTGTTTGTGCATTTACAATATTCATTGATTTTTGCCATTGAAAAACGTCCAGAAATGTTTGAAGCTACTGACTGAATGAAAGGAGCTGGCATCTCACTCTCTTTGAATCTTCTTTATCATGCTAGGATTAGCAGGAAAAAGCAAAAAATTTCAGAATTGCACAGTGCAATGTGGAGATATTACTGTTTGTGCATTTACAATATTCATTGATTTTTGCCATTGAAAAACATGTTTTTCATATACCAGAAATGTTTGAAGCTACTGACTGAATGAAAGGAGCTGGCATCTCACTCTCTTTGAATCTTCTTTATCATGCTAGGATTAACAGGAAAAAGCAAAAAATTTCAGAATTGCACCGTGCAATGTGGAGATATTACTGTTTGTGCATTTACAATATTCATTGATTTTTGCCATTGAAAAACGTCCAGAAATGTTTGAAGCTACTGACTGAATGAAAGGAGCTGGCATCTCACTCTCTTTGAATCTTCTTTATCATGCTAGGATTAACAGGAAAAAGCTAAAAATTTCAGAATTGCACCGTTGCAATGTGGATATTACTGTTTGTGCATTTACAATATTCATTGATTTTTGCCATTGAAAAACATGTTTTTCATATACCAGAAATGTTTGAAGCTACTGACTGAATGAAAGGAGCTGGCATCTCACTCTCTTTGAATCTTCTTTATCATGCTAGGATTAACAGGAAAAAGCAAAAAATTTCAGAATTGCACCTTGCAATGTGGAGATATTACTGTTTGTGCATTTACAATATTCATTGATTTTTGCCATTGAAAAACATGTTTTTCATATACCAGAAATGTTTGAAGCTACTGACTGAATGAAAGGAGCTGCATCTCACTCTCTTTGAATTTTCTTTATCATGCTAGGATTAGCAGGAAAAAGCAAAAAATTTCAGAATTGCACCGTGCAATGTGGAGATATTACTGTTTGTGCATTTACAATATTCATTGATTTTTGCCATTGAAAAACGTCCAGAAATGTTTGAAGCTACTGACTGAATGAAAGGAGCTGGCATCTCACTCTCTTTGAATCTTCTTTATCATGCTAGGATTAACAGGAAAAAGCTAAAAATTTCAGAATTGCACCGTGCAATGTGGAGATATTACTGTTTGTGCATTTACAATATTCATTGATTTTTGCCATTGAAAAACATGTTTTTCATATACCAGAAATGTTTGAAGCTACTGACTGAATGAAAGGAGCTGGCATCTCACTCTCTTTGAATCTTCTTTATCATGCTAGGATTAGCAGGAAAAAGCAAAAAATTTCAGAATTGCACCGTGCAATGTGGAGATATTACTGTTTGTGCATTACAATATTCATTGATTTTTGCCATTGAAAAACATGTTTTTCATATACCAGAAATGTTTGAAGCTACTGACTGAATGAAAGGAGCTGGCATCTCACTCTCTTTGAATCTTCTTTATCATGCTAGGATTAACAGGAAAAAGCTAAAAATTTCAGAATTGCACCGTGCAATGTGGAGATATTACTGTTTGTGCATTTACAATATTCATTGATTTTTGCCATTGAAAACATGTTTTTCATATACCAGAAATGTTTGAAGCTACTGACTGAATGAAAGGAGCTGGCATCTCACTCTCTTTGAATCTTCTTTATCATGCTAGGATTAACAGGAAAAAGCAAAAAATTTCAGAATTGCACCGTGCAATGTGGAGATATTACTGTTTGTGCATTTACAATATTCATTGATTTTTGCCATTGAAAACATGTTTTTCATATACCAGAAATGTTTGAAGCTACTGACTGAATGAAAGGAGCTGGCATCTCACTCTCTTTGAATCTTCTTTATCATGCTAGGATTAGCAGGAAAAAGCAAAAAATTTCAGAATTGCACCGTGCAATGTGGAGATATTACTGTTTGTGCATTTACAATATTCATTGATTTTTGCCATTGAAAAACATGTTTTTCATATACCAGAAATGTTTGAAGCTACTGACTGAATGAAAGGAGCTGGCATCTCACTCTCTTTGAATCTTCTTTATCATGCTAGGATTAACAGGAAAAAGCTAAAATTTCAGAATTGCACCGTGCAATGTGGAGATATTACTGTTTGTGCATTTACAATATTCATTGATTTTTGCCATTGAAAAACATGTTTTTCATATACCAGAAATGTTTGAAGCTACTGACTGAATGAAAGGAGCTGGCATCTCACTCTCTTTGAATCTTCTTTATCATGCTAGGATTAGCAGGAAAAAGCAAAAAATTTCAGAATTGCACCTTGCAATGTGGAGATATTACTGTTTGTGCATTTACAATATTCATTGATTTTTGCCATTGAAAAACGTCCAGAAATGTTTGAAGCTACTGACTGAATGAAAGGAGCTGGCATCTCACTCTCTTTGAATCTTCTTTATCATGCTAGGATTAACAGGAAAAAGCTAAAAATTTCAGAATTGCACCTTGCAATGTGGAGATATTACTGTTTGTGCATTTACAATATTCATTGATTTTTGCCATTGAAAAACATGTTTTTCATATACCAGAAATGTTTGAAGCTACTGACTGAATGAAAGGAGCTGGCATCTCACTCTCTTTGAATCTTCTTTATCATGCTAGGATTAGCAGGAAAAAGCAAAAATTTCAGAATTGCACCTTGCAATGTGGAGATATTACTGTTTGTGCATTTACAATATTCATTGATTTTTGCCATTGAAAACATGTTTTTCATATACCAGAAATGTTTGAAGCTACTGACTGAATGAAAGGAGCTGGCATCTCACTCTCTTTGAATCTTCTTTATCATGCTAGGATTAACAGGAAAAAGCTAAAAATTTCAGAATTGCACCGTGCAATGTGGAGATATTACTGTTTGTGCATTTACAATATTCATTGATTTTTGCCATTGAAAAACATGTTTTTCATATACCAGAAATGTTTGAAGCTACTGACTGAATGAAAGGAGCTGGCATCTCACTCTCTTTGAATCTTCTTTATCATGCTAGGATTAACAGGAAAAAGCTAAAAATTTCAGAATTGCACCGTGCAATGTGGAGATATTACTGTTTGTGCATTTACAATATTCATTGATTTTTGCCATTGAAAAACATGTTTTTCATATACCAGAAATGTTTGAAGCTACTGACTGAATGAAAGGAGCTGGCATCTCACTCTCTTTGAATCTTCTTTATCATGCTAGGATTAGCAGGAAAAAGCAAAAAAATTTCAGAATTGCACCGTGCAATGTGG
>NW_027367184.1:0-61070 GCF_046119375.1 Phyllobates terribilis | reverse complement strand
GATAAAGAAGATTCAAAGAGAGTGAGATGCCCAGCTCCTTTCATTCAGTCAGTAGCTTCAAACATTTCTGGTATATGAAAAACATGTTTTTCAATGGCAAAAATCAATGAATATTGTAAATGCACAAACAGTAATATCTCCACATTGCAAGGTGCAATTCTGAAATTTTTTGCTTTTTCCTGTTAATCCTAGCATGATAAAGAAGATTCAAAGAGAGTGAGATGCCAGCTCCTTTCATTCAGTCAGTAGCTTCAAACATTTCTGGTATATGAAAAACATGTTTTTCAATGGCAAAAATCAATGAATATTGTAAATGCACAAACAGTAATATCTCCACATTGCAAGGTGCAATTCTGAAATGTTTTGCTTTTTCCTGCTAATCCTAGCATGATAAAGAAGATTCAAAGAGAGTGAGATGCCAGCTCCTTTCATTCAGTCTGTAGCTTCAAACATTTCTGGTATATGAAAAACATGTTTTTCAATGGCAAAAATCAATGAATATTGTAAATGCACAAACAGTAATATCTCCACATTGCACGGTGCAATTCTGAAATTTTTAGCTTTTTCCTGTTAATCCTAGCATGATAAAGAAGATTCAAAGAGAGTGAGATGCCAGCTCCTTTCATTCAGTCAGTAGCTTCAAACATTTCTGGTATATGAAAAACATGTTTTTCAATGGCAAAAATCAATGAATATTGTAAATGCACAAACAGTAATATCTCCACATTGCAAGGTGCAATTCTGAAATTTTTTGCTTTTTCCTGCTAATCCTAGCATGATAAAGAAGATTCAAAGAGAGTGAGATGCCAGCTCCTTTCATTCAGTCAGTAGCTTCAAACATTTCTGGTATATGAAAAACATGTTTTTCAATGGCAAAAATCAATGAATATTGTAAATGCACAAACAGTAATATCTCAACATTGCACGGTGCAATTCTGAAATTTTTAGCTTTTTCCTGTTAATCCTAGCATGATAAAGAAGATTCAAAGAGAGTGAGATGCCAGCTCCTTTCATTCAGTCAGTAGCTTCAAACATTTCTGGTATATGAATAACATGATGTTTTTCAATGGCAAAAATCAATGAATATTGTAAATGCACAAACAGTAATTTCTCCGCATTGCAAGGTGCAAGTCTGAAATTTTTTGCTTTTTCCTGCTCCTCTTAGCATGATAAAGAAGATTCAAAGAGAGTGAGATGCCAGTTACTTTCATGCAGTCAGTAGCTTCAATCATTTCTGGACGTTTTTCAATGGTAAAAATCAATGAATATTGTAAATGCACAAACAGTAATTTCTCCACATTGCAAGGTGCAATTCTGAAATTTTTTGCTTTTTCCTGCTCCTCTTAGCATGATAAAGAAGATTCAAAGAGAGTGAGATGCCAGCTCCTTTCATTCAGTCAGTAGCTTCAAACATTTCTGGTATATGAATAACATGATGTTTTTCAATGGCAAAATCAATGAATATTGTAAATGCACAAACAGTAATTTCTCCGCATTGCAAGGTGCAATTCTGAAATTTTTTGCTTTTTCCTGCTCCTCTTAGCATGATAAAGAAGATTCAAAGAGAGTGAGATGCCAGCTCCTTTCATTCAGTCAGTAGCTTCAAACATTTCTGGTATATGAATAACATGATGTTTTTCAATGGCAAAAATCAATGAATATTGTAAATGCACAAACAGTAATTTCTCCGCATTGCAAGGTGCAATTCTGAAATTTTTTGCTTTTTCCTGCTCCTCTTAGCATGATAAAGAAGATTCAAAAAGAGTGAGATGCCAGCTCCTTTCATTCAGTCAGTAGCTTCAATCATTTCTGGATGTTTTTCAATGGCAAAAATCAATGAATATTGTAAATGCACAAACAGTAATTTCTCCGCATTGCAAGGTGCAATTCTGAAATTTTTTGCTTTTTCCTGCTCCTCTTAGCATGATAAAGAAGATTCAAAGAGAGTGAGATGCCAGCTCCTTTCATTCAGTCAGTAGCTTCAATCATTTCTGGATGTTTTTCAATGGCAAAAATCAATGAATATTGTAAATGCACAAACAGTAATTTCTCCGCATTGCAAGGTGCAATTCTGAAATTTTTTGCTTTTTCCTGCTCCTCTTAGCATGATAAAGAAGATTCAAAGAGAGTGAGATGCCAGCTCCTTTCATTCAGTCAGTAGCTTCAAACATTTCTGGTATATGAATAACATGATGTTTTTCAATGGCAAAAATCAATGAATATTGTAAATGCACAAACAGTAATTTCTCCGCATTGCAAGGTGCAAGTCTGAAATTTTTTTGCTTTTTCCTGCTCCTCTTAGCATGATAAAGAAGATTCAAAGAGAGTGAGATGCCAGCTACTTTCATTCAGTCAGTAGCTTCAATCATTTCTGGACGTTTTTCAATGGTAAAAATCAATGAATATTGTAAATGCACAAACAGTAATTTCTCCACATTGCAAGGGTGCAATTCTGAAATTTTTTGCTTTTTCCTGCTCCTCTTAGCATGATAAAGAAGATTCAAAGAGAGTGAGATGCCAGCTCCTTTCATTCAGTCAGTAGCTTCAAACATTTCTGGTATATGAATAACATGATGTTTTTCAATGGCAAAAATCAATGAATATTGTAAATGCACAAACAGTAATTTCTCCACATTGCAAGGTGCAATTCTGAAATTTTTTGCTTTTTCCTGCTCCTCTTAGCATGATAAAGAAGATTCAAAGAGAGTGAGATGCCAGCTCCTTTCATTCAGTCAGTAGCTTCAAACATTTCTGGTATATGAATAACATGATGTTTTTCAATGGCAAAAATCAATGAATATTGTAAATGCACAAACAGTAATATCTCCACATTGCAAGGTGCAATTCTGAAATTTTTAGCTTTTTCCTGTTAATCCTAGCATGATAAAGAAGATTCAAAGAGAGTGAGATGCCAGCTCCTTTCATTCAGTCAGTAGCTTCAAACATTTCTGGTATATGAAAAACATGTTTTTCAATGGCAAAAATCAATGAATATTGTAAATGCACAAACAGTAATATCTCCACATTGCAAGGTGCAATTCTGAAATTTTTTGCTTTTTCCTGCTAATCCTAGCATGATAAAGAAGATTCAAAGAGAGTGAGATGCCAGCTCCTTTCATTCAGTCAGTAGCTTCAAACATTTCTGGTATATGAAAAACATGTTTTTCAATGGCAAAAATCAATGAATATTGTAAATGCACAAACAGTAATATCTCCACATTGCACGGTGCAATTCTGAAATTTTTAGCTTTTTCCTGTTAATCCTAGCATGATAAAGATTCAAAGAGAGTGAGATGCCAGCTCCTTTCATTCAGTCAGTAGCTTCAAACATTTCTGGTATATGAAAAACATGTTTTTCAATGGCAAAAATCAATGAATATTGTAAATGCACAAACAGTAATATCTCCACATTGCAAGGTGCAATTCTGAAATTTTTTGCTTTTTCCTGTTAATCCTAGCATGATAAAGAAGATTCAAAGAGAGTGAGATGCCAGCTCCTTTCATTCAGTCAGTAGCTTCAAACATTTCTGGTATATGAAAAACATGTTTTTCAATGGCAAAAATCAATGAATATTGTAAATGCACAAACAGTAATATCTCCACATTGCAAGGTGCAATTCTGAAATTTTTTGCTTTTTCCTGCTAATCCTAGCATGATAAAGAAGATTCAAAGAGAGTGAGATGCCAGCTCCTTTCATTCAGTCAGTAGCTTCAAACATTTCTGGTATATGAAAAACATGTTTTTCAATGGCAAAAATCAATGAATATTGTAAATGCACAAACAGTAATATCTCCACATTGCACGGTGCAATTCTGAAATTTTTAGCTTTTTCCTGTTAATCCTAGCATGATAAAGAAGATTCAAAGAGAGTGAGATGCCAGCTCCTTTCATTCAGTCAGTAGCTTCAAACATTTCTGGTATATGAAAAACATGTTTTTCAATGGCAAAAATCAATGAATATTGTAAATGCACAAACAGTAATATCTCCACATTGCAAGGTGCAATTCTGACATTTTTTGCTTTTTCCTGCTAATCCTAGCATGATAAAGAAGATTCAAAGAGAGTGAGATGCCAGCTCCTTTCATTCAGTCAGTAGCTTCAAACATTTCTGGTATATGAAAAACATGTTTTTCAATGGCAAAAATCAATGAATATTGTAAATGCACAAACAGTAATATCTCCACATTGCAAGGTGCAATTCTGAAATTTTTTGCTTTTTCCTGTTAATCCTAGCATGATAAAGAAGATTCAAAGAGAGTGAGATGCCAGCTCCTTTCATTCAGTCAGTAGCTTCAAACATTTCTGGTATATGAAAAACATGTTTTTCAATGGCAAAAATCAATGAATATTGTAAATGCACAAACAGTAATATCTCCACATTGCAAGGTGCAATTCTGAAATGTTTGCTTTTTCCTGCTAATCCTAGCATGATAAAGAAGATTCAAAGAGAGTGAGATGCCAGCTCCTTTCATTCAGTCAGTAGCTTCAAACATTTCTGGTATATGAAAAACATGTTTTTCAATGGCAAAAATCAATGAATATTGTAAATGCACAAACAGTAATATCTCCACATTGCACGGTGCAATTCTGAAATTTTTAGCTTTTTCCTGTTAATCCTAGCATGATAAAGAAGATTCAAAGAGAGTGAGATGCCAGCTCCTTTCATTCAGTCAGTAGCTTCAAACATTTCTGGTATATGAAAAAACATGTTTTTCAATGGCAAAAATCAATGAATATTGTAAATGCACAAACAGTAATATCTCCACATTGCAAGGTGCAATTCTGAAATTTTTTGCTTTTTCCTGCTAATCCTAGCATGATAAAGAAGATTCAAAGAGAGTGAGATGCCAGCTCCTTTCATTCAGTCAGTAGCTTCAAACATTTCTGGTATATGAAAAACATGTTTTTCAATGGCAAAAATCAATGAATATTGTAAATGCACAAACAGTAATATCTCAACATTGCACGGTGCAATTCTGAAATTTTTAGCTTTTTCCTGTTAATCCTAGCATGATAAAGAAGATTCAAAGAGAGTGAGATGCCAGCTCCTTTCATTCAGTCAGTAGCTTCAAACATTTCTGGTATATGAAAAACATGTTTTTCAATGGCAAAAATCAATGAATATTGTAAATGCACAAACAGTAATATCTCCACATTGCAAGGTGCAATTCTGAAATTTTTTGCTTTTTCCTGTTAATCCTAGCATGATAAAGAAGATTCAAAGAGAGTGAGATGCCAGCTCCTTTCATTCAGTCAGTAGCTTCAAACATTTCTGGTATATGAAAAACATGTTTTTCAATGGCAAAAATCAATGAATATTGTAAATGCACAAACAGTAATATCTCCACATTGCAAGGTGCAATTCTGAAATTTTTTGCTTTTTCCTGCTAATCCTAGCATGATAAAGAAGATTCAAAGAGAGTGAGATGCCAGCTCCTTTCATTCAGTCAGTAGCTTCAAACATTTCTGGTATATGAAAAACATGTTTTTCAATGGCAAAAATCAATGAATATTGTAAATGCACAAACAGTAATATCTCCACATTGCACGGTGCAATTCTGAAATTTTTAGCTTTTTCCTGTTAATCCTAGCATGATAAAGAAGATTCAAAGAGAGTGAGATGCCAGCTCCTTTCATTCAGTCAGTAGCTTCAAACATTTCTGGTATATGAAAAACATGTTTTTCAATGGCAAAAATCAATGAATATTGTAAATGCACAAACAGTAATATCTCCACATTGCAAGGTGCAATTCTGAAATTTTTTGCTTTTTCCTGCTAATCCTAGCATGATAAAGAAGATTCAAAGAGAGTGAGATGCCAGCTCCTTTCATTCAGTCAGTAGCTTCAAACATTTCTGGTATATGAAAAACATGTTTTTCAATGGCAAAAATCAATGAATATTGTAAATGCACAAACAGTAATATCTCCACATTGCAAGGTGCAATTCTGAAATTTTTTGCTTTTTCCTGTTAATCCTAGCATGATAAAGAAGATTCAAAGAGAGTGAGATGCCAGCTCCTTTCATTCAGTCAGTAGCTTCAAACATTTCTGGTATATGAAAAACATGTTTTTCAATGGCAAAAATCAATGAATATTGTAAATGCACAAACAGTAATATCTCCACATTGCAAGGTGCAATTCTGAAATGTTTTGCTTTTTCCTGCTAATCCTAGCATGATAAAGAAGATTCAAAGAGAGTGAGATGCCAGCTCCTTTCATTCAGTCTGTAGCTTCAAACATTTCTGGTATATGAAAAACATGTTTTTCAATGGCAAAAATCAATGAATATTGTAAATGCACAAACAGTAATATCTCCACATTGCACGGTGCAATTCTGAAATTTTTAGCTTTTTCCTGTTAATCCTAGCATGATAAAGAAGATTCAAAGAGAGTGAGATGCCAGCTCCTTTCATTCAGTCAGTAGCTTCAAACATTTCTGGTATATGAAAAACATGTTTTTCAATGGCAAAAATCAATGAATATTGTAAATGCACAAACAGTAATATCTCCACATTGCAAGGTGCAATTCTGAAATTTTTTGCTTTTTCCTGCTAATCCTAGCATGATAAAGAAGATTCAAAGAGAGTGAGATGCCAGCTCCTTTCATTCAGTCAGTAGCTTCAAACATTTCTGGTATATGAAAAACATGTTTTTCAATGGCAAAAATCAATGAATATTGTAAATGCACAAACAGTAATATCTCAACATTGCACGGTGCAATTCTGAAATTTTTAGCTTTTTCCTGTTAATCCTAGCATGATAAAGAAGATTCAAAGAGAGTGAGATGCCAGCTCCTTTCATTCAGTCAGTAGCTTCAAACATTTCTGGTATATGAAAAACATGTTTTTCAATGGCAAAAATCAATGAATATTGTAAATGCACAAACAGTAATATCTCCACATTGCAAGGTGCAATTCTGAAATTTTTTGCTTTTTCCTGTTAATCCTAGCATGATAAAGAAGATTCAAAGAGAGTGAGATGCCAGCTCCTTTCATTCAGTCAGTAGCTTCAAACATTTCTGGTATATGAAAAACATGTTTTTCAATGGCAAAAATCAATGAATATTGTAAATGCACAAACAGTAATATTTCCACATTGCAAGGTGCAATTCTGAAATTTTTTGCTTTTTCCTGCTAATCCTAGCATGATAAAGAAGATTCAAAGAGAGTGAGATGCCAGCTCCTTTCATTCAGTCAGTAGCTTCAAACATTTCTGGTATATGAAAAACATGTTTTTCAATGGCAAAAATCAATGAATATTGTAAATGCACAAACAGTAATATCTCCACATTGCACGGTGCAATTCTGAAATTTTTAGCTTTTCCTGTTAATCCTAGCATGATAAAGAAGATTCAAAGAGAGTGAGATGCCAGCTCCTTTCATTCAGTCAGTAGCTTCAAACATTTCTGGTATATGAAAAACATGTTTTTCAATGGCAAAAATCAATGAATATTGTAAATGCACAAACAGTAATATCTCCACATTGCAAGGTGCAATTCTGAAATTTTTTGCTTTTTCCTGCTAATCCTAGCATGATAAAGAAGATTCAAAGAGAGTGAGATGCCAGCTCCTTTCATTCAGTCAGTAGCTTCAAACATTTCTGGTATATGAAAAACATGTTTTTCAATGGCAAAAATCAATGAATATTGTAAATGCACAAACAGTAATATCTCCACATTGCAAGGTGCAATTCTGAAATTTTTTGCTTTTTCCTGTTAATCCTAGCATGATAAAGAAGATTCAAAGAGAGTGAGATGCCAGCTCCTTTCATTCAGTCAGTAGCTTCAAACATTTCTGGTATATGAAAAACATGTTTTTCAATGGCAAAAATCAATGAATATTGTAAATGCACAAACAGTAATATCTCCACATTGCAAGGTGCAATTCTGAAATGTTTTGCTTTTTCCTGCTAATCCTAGCATGATAAAGAAGATTCAAAGAGAGTGAGATGCCAGCTCCTTTCATTCAGTCAGTAGCTTCAAACATTTCTGGTATATGAAAAACATGTTTTTCAATGGCAAAAATCAATGAATATTGTAAATGCACAAACAGTAATATCTCCACATTGCACGGTGCAATTCTGAAATTTTTAGCTTTTTCCTGTTAATCCTAGCATGATAAAGAAGATTCAAAGAGAGTGAGATGCCAGCTCCTTTCATTCAGTCAGTAGCTTCAAACATTTCTGGTATATGAAAAACATGTTTTTCAATGGCAAAAATCAATGAATATTGTAAATGCACAAACAGTAATATCTCCACATTGCAAGGTGCAATTCTGAAATTTTTTGCTTTTTCCTGCTAATCCTAGCATGATAAAGAAGATTCAAAGAGAGTGAGATGCCAGCTCCTTTCATTCAGTCAGTAGCTTCAAACATTTCTGGTATATGAAAAACATGTTTTTCAATGGCAAAAATCAATGAATATTGTAAATGCACAAACAGTAATATCTCCACATTGCACGGTGCAATTCTGAAATTTTTAGCTTTTTCCTGTTAATCCTAGCATGATAAAGAAGATTCAAAGAGAGTGAGATGCCAGCTCCTTTCATTCAGTCAGTAGCTTCAAACATTTCTGGTATATGAAAAACATGTTTTTCAATGGCAAAAATCAATGAATATTGTTAATGCACAAACAGTAATATCTCCACATTGCAAGGTGCAATTCTGAAATTTTTTGCTTTTTCCTGCTAATCCTAGCATGATAAAGAAGATTCAAAGAGAGTGAGATGCCAGCTCCTTTCATTCAGTCAGTAGCTTCAAACATTTCTGGTATATGAAAAACATGTTTTTCAATGGCAAAAATCAATGAATATTGTAAATGCACAAACAGTAATATCTCCACATTGCACGGTGCAATTCTGAAATTTTTAGCTTTTTCCTGTTAATCCTAGCATGATAAAGAAGATTCAAAGAGAGTGAGATGCCAGCTCCTTTCATTCAGTCAGTAGCTTCAAACATTTCTGGTATATGAAAAACATGTTTTTCAATGGCAAAAATCAATGAATATTGTAAATGCACAAACAGTAATATCTCCACATTGCAAGGTGCAATTCTGAAATTTTTTGCTTTTTCCTGTTAATCCTAGCATGATAAAGAAGATTCAAAGAGAGTGAGATGCCAGCTCCTTTCATTCAGTCAGTAGCTTCAAACATTTCTGGTATATGAAAAACATGTTTTTCAATGGCAAAAATCAATGAATATTGTAAATGCACAAACAGTAATATCTCCACATTGCAAGGTGCAATTCTGAAATTTTTTGCTTTTTCCTGCTAATCCTAGCATGATAAAGAAGATTCAAAGAGAGTGAGATGCCAGCTCCTTTCATTCAGTCAGTAGCTTCAAACATTTCTGGTATATGAAAAACATGTTTTTCAATGGCAAAAATCAATGAATATTGTAAATGCACAAACAGTAATATCTCCACATTGCACGGTGCAATTCTGAAATTTTTAGCTTTTTCCTGTTAATCCTAGCATGATAAAGAAGATTCAAAGAGAGTGAGATGCCAGCTCCTTTCATTCAGTCAGTAGCTTCAAACATTTCTGGTATATGAAAAACATGTTTTTCAATGGCAAAAATCAATGAATATTGTAAATGCACAAACAGTAATATCTCCACATTGCAAGGTGCAATTCTGAATTTTTTTGCTTTTTCCTGCTAATCCTAGCATGATAAAGAAGATTCAAAGAGAGTGAGATGCCAGCTCCTTTCATTCAGTCAGTAGCTTCAAACATTTCTGGTATATGAAAAACGTTTTTCAATGGCAAAAATCAATGAATATTGTAAATGCACAAACAGTAATATCTCCACATTGCAAGGTGCAATTCTGAAATTTTTTGCTTTTTCCTGTTAATCCTAGCATGATAAAGAAGATTCAAAGAGAGTGAGATGCCAGCTCCTTTCATTCAGTCAGTAGCTTCAAACATTTCTGGTATATAAAAAACATGTTTTTCAATGGCAAAAATCAATGAATATTGTAAATGCACAAACAGTAATATCTCCACATTGCAAGGTGCAATTCTGAAATTTTTTGCTTTTTCCTGCTAATCCTAGCATGATAAAGAAGATTCAAAGAGAGTGAGATGCCAGCTCCTTTCATTCAGTCAGTAGCTTCAAACATTTCTGGTATATGAAAAACATGTTTTTCAATGGCAAAAATCAATGAATATTGTAAATGCACAAACAGTAATATCTCCACATTGCACGGTGCAATTCTGAAATTTTTAGCTTTTTCCTGTTAATCCTAGCATGATAAAGAAGATTCAAAGAGAGTGAGATGCCAGCTCCTTTCATTCAGTCAGTAGCTTCAAACATTTCTGGTATATGAAAAACATGTTTTTCATTGGCAAAAATCAATGAATATTGTAAATGCACAAACAGTAATATCTCCACATTGCAAGGTGCAATTCTGAAATTTTTTGCTTTTTCCTGCTAATCCTAGCATGATAAAGAAGATTCAAAGAGAGTGAGATGCCAGCTCCTTTCATTCAGTCAGTAGCTTCAAACATTTCTGGTATATGAAAAACATGTTTTTCAATGGCAAAAATCAATGAATATTGTAAATGCACAAACAGTAATATCTCCACATTGCAAGGTGCAATTCTGAAATTTTTTGCTTTTTCCTGTTAATCCTAGCATGATAAAGAAGATTCAAAGAGAGTGAGATGCCAGCTCCTTTCATTCAGTCAGTAGCTTCAAACATTTCTGGTATATGAAAAACATGTTTTTCAATGGCAAAAATCAATGAATATTGTAAATTCACAAACAGTAATATCTCCACATTGCAAGGTGCAATTCTGAAATTTTTTGCTTTTTCCTGCTAATCGTAGCATGATAAAGAAGATTCAAAGAGAGTGAGATGCCAGCTCCTTTCATTCAGTCAGTAGCTTCAAACATTTCTGGTATATGAAAAACATGTTTTTCAATGGCAAAAATCAATGAATATTGTAAATGCACAAACTAATATCTCCACATTGCACGGTGCAATTCTGAAATTTTTAGCTTTTTCCTGTTAATCCTAGCATGATAAAGAAGATTCAAAGAGAGTGAGATGCCAGCTCCTTTCATTCAGTCAGTAGCTTCAAACATTTCTGGTATATGAAAAACATGTTTTTCAATGGCAAAAATCAATGAATATTGTAAATGCACAAACAGTAATATCTCCACATTGCAAGGTGCAATTCTGAAATTTTTTGCTTTTTCCTGTTAATCCTAGCATGATAAAGAAGATTCAAAGAGAGTGAGATGCCAGCTCCTTTCATTCAGTCAGTAGCTTCAAACATTTCTGGTATATGAAAAACATGTTTTTCAATGGCAAAAATCAATGAATATTGTAAATGCACAAACAGTAATTTCTCCGCATTGCAAGGTGCAAGTCTGAAATTTTTTGCTTTTTCCTGCTCCTCTTAGCATGATAAAGAAGATTCAAAGAGAGTGAGATGCCAGCTCCTTTCATTCAGTCAGTAGCTTCAATCATTTCTGGACGTTTTTCAATGGCAAAAATCAATGAATATTGTAAATGCACAAACAGTAATTTCTCCGCATTGCAAGGTGCAATTCTGAAATTTTTTGCTTTTTCCTGCTCCTCTTAGCATGATAAAGAAGATTCAAAGAGAGTGAGATGCCAGCTCCTTTCATTCAGTCAGTAGCTTCAAACATTTCTGGTATATGAATAACATGATGTTTTTCAATGGCAAAAATCAATGAATATTGTAAATGCACAAACAGTAATTTCTCCGCATTGCAAGGTGCAAGTCTGAAATTTTTTGCTTTTTCCTGCTCCTCTTAGCATGATAAAGAAGATTCAAAGAGAGTGAGATGCCAGTTACTTTCATGCAGTCAGTAGCTTCAATCATTTCTGGACGTTTTTCAATGGTAAAAATCAATGAATATTGTAAATGCACAAACAGTAATTTCTCCACATTGCAAGGTGCAATTCTGAAATTTTTTGCTTTTTCCTGCTAATCCTAGCATGATAAAGAAGATTCAAAGAGAGTGAGATGCCAGCTCCTTTCATTCAGTCAGTAGCTTCAAACATTTCTGGTATATGAAAAACATGTTTTTCAATGGCAAAAATCAATGAATATTGTAAATGCACAAACAGTAATATCTCCACATTGCAAGGTGCAATTCTGAAATTTTTTGCTTTTTCCTGTTAATCCTAGCATGATAAAGAAGATTCAAAGAGAGTGAGATGCCAGCTCCTTTCATTCAGTCAGTAGCTTCAAACATTTCTGGTATATAAAAAACATGTTTTTCAATGGCAAAAATCAATGAATATTGTAAATGCACAAACAGTAATATCTCCACATTGCAAGGTGCAATTCTGAAATTTTTTGCTTTTTCCTGCTAATCCTAGCATGATAAAGAAGATTCAAAGAGAGTGAGATGCCAGCTCCTTTCATTCAGTCAGTAGCTTCAAACATTTCTGGTATATGAAAAACATGTTTTTCAATGGCAAAAATCAATGAATATTGTAAATGCACAAACAGTAATATCTCCACATTGCACGGTGCAATTCTGAAATTTTTAGCTTTTTCCTGTTAATCCTAGCATGATAAAGAAGATTCAAAGAGAGTGAGATGCCAGCTCCTTTCATTCAGTCAGTAGCTTCAAACATTTCTGGTATATGAAAAACATGTTTTTCAATGGCAAAAATCAATGAATATTGTAAATGCACAAACAGTAATATCTCCACATTGCAAGGTGCAATTCTGAAATTTTTTGCTTTTTCCTGCTAATCCTAGCATGATAAAGAAGATTCAAAGAGAGTGAGATGCCAGCTCCTTTCATTCAGTCAGTAGCTTCAAACATTTCTGGTATATGAAAAACATGTTTTTCAATGGCAAAAATCAATGAATATTGTAAATGCACAAACAGTAATATCTCCACATTGCAAGGTGCAATTCTGAAATTTTTTGCTTTTTCCTGTTAATCCTAGCATGATAAAGAAGATTCAAAGAGAGTGAGATGCCAGCTCCTTTCATTCAGTCAGTAGCTTCAAACATTTCTGGTATATGAAAAACATGTTTTTCAATGGCAAAAATCAATGAATATTGTAAATTCACAAACAGTAATATCTCCACATTGCAAGGTGCAATTCTGAAATTTTTTTCTTTTTCCTGCTAATCGTAGCATGATAAAGAAGATTCAAAGAGAGTGAGATGCCAGCTCCTTTCATTCAGTCAGTAGCTTCAAACATTTCTGGTATATGAAAAACATGTTTTTCAATGGCAAAAATCAATGAATATTGTAAATGCACAAACAGTAATATCTCCACATTGCACGGTGCAATTCTGAAATTTTTAGCTTTTTCCTGTTAATCCTAGCATGATAAAGAAGATTCAAAGAGAGTGAGATGCCAGCTCCTTTCATTCAGTCAGTAGCTTCAAACATTTCTGGTATATGAAAAACATGTTTTTCAATGGCAAAAATCAATGAATATTGTAAATGCACAAACAGTAATATCTCCACATTGCAAGGTGCAATTCTGAAATTTTTTGCTTTTTCCTGTTAATCCTAGCATGATAAAGAAGATTCAAAGAGAGTGAGATGCCAGCTCCTTTCATTCAGTCAGTAGCTTCAAACATTTCTGGTATATGAAAAACATGTTTTTCAATGGCAAAAATCAATGAATATTGTAAATGCACAAACAGTAATTTCTCCGCATTGCAAGGTGCAAGTCTGAAATTTTTTGCTTTTTCCTGCTCCTCTTAGCATGATAAAGAAGATTCAAAGAGAGTGAGATGCCAGCTCCTTTCATTCAGTCAGTAGCTTCAATCATTTCTGGACGTTTTTCAATGGCAAAAATCAATGAATATTGTAAATGCACAAACAGTAATTTCTCCGCATTGCAAGGTGCAATTCTGAAATTTTTTGCTTTTTCCTGCTCCTCTTAGCATGATAAAGAAGATTCAAAGAGAGTGAGATGCCAGCTCCTTTCATTCAGTCAGTAGCTTCAAACATTTCTGGTATATGAATAACATGATGTTTTTCAATGGCAAAAATCAATGAATATTGTAAATGCACAAACAGTAATTTCTCCGCATTGCAAGGTGCAAGTCTGAAATTTTTTGCTTTTTCCTGCTCCTCTTAGCATGATAAAGAAGATTCAAAGAGAGTGAGATGCCAGTTACTTTCATGCAGTCAGTAGCTTCAATCATTTCTGGACGTTTTTCAATGGTAAAAATCAATGAATATTGTAAATGCACAAACAGTAATTTCTCCACATTGCAAGGTGCAATTCTGAAATTTTTTGCTTTTTCCTGCTCCTCTTAGCATGATAAAGAAGATTCAAAGAGAGTGAGATGCCAGCTCCTTTCATTCAGTCAGTAGCTTCAAACATTTCTGGTATATGAATAACATGATGTTTTTCAATGGCAAAAATCAATGAATATTGTAAATGCACAAACAGTAATTTCTCCGCATTGCAAGGTGCAATTCTGAAATGTTTTGCTTTTTCCTGCTCCTCTTAGCATGATAAAGAAGATTCAAAGAGAGTGAGATGCCAGCTCCTTTCATTCAGTCAGTAGCTTCAAACATTTCTGGTATATGAATAACATGATGTTTTTCAATGGCAAAAATCAATGAATATTGTAAATGCACAAACAGTAATTTCTCCGCATTGCAAGGTGCAATTCTGAAATTTTTTGCTTTTTCCTGCTCCTCTTAGCATGATAAAGAAGATTCAAAAAGAGTGAGATGCCAGCTCCTTTCATTCAGTCAGTAGCTTCAATCATTTCTGGATGTTTTTCAATGGCAAAAATCAATGAATATTGTAAATGCACAAACAGTAATTTCTCCGCATTGCAAGGTGCAATTCTGAAATTTTTTGCTTTTTCCTGCTCCTCTTAGCATGATAAAGAAGATTCAAAGAGAGTGAGATGCCAGCTCCTTTCATTCAGTCAGTAGCTTCAATCATTTCTGGATGTTTTTCAATGGCAAAAATCAATGAATATTGTAAATGCACAAACAGTAATTTCTCCGCATTGCAAGGTGCAATTCTGAAATTTTTTGCTTTTTCCTGCTCCTCTTAGCATGATAAAGAAGATTCAAAGAGAGTGAGATGCCAGCTCCTTTCATTCAGTCAGTAGCTTCAAACATTTCTGGTATATGAATAACATGATGTTTTTCAATGGCAAAAATCAATGAATATTGTAAATGCACAAACAGTAATTTCTCCGCATTGCAAGGTGCAAGTCTGAAATTTTTTTGCTTTTTCCTGCTCCTCTTAGCATGATAAAGAAGATTCAAAGAGAGTGAGATGCCAGCTACTTTCATTCAGTCAGTAGCTTCAATCATTTCTGGACGTTTTTCAATGGTAAAAATCAATGAATATTGTAAATGCACAAACAGTAATTTCTCCACATTGCAAGGTGCAATTCTGAAATTTTTTGCTTTTTCCTGCTCCTCTTAGCATGATAAAGAAGATTCAAAGAGAGTGAGATGCCAGCTCCTTTCATTCAGTCAGTAGCTTCAAACATTTCTGGTATATGAATAACATGATGTTTTTCAATGGCAAAAATCAATGAATATTGTAAATGCACAAACAGTAATTTCTCCACATTGCAAGGTGCAATTCTGAAATTTTTTGCTTTTTCCTGCTCCTCTTAGCATGATAAAGAAGATTCAAAGAGAGTGAGATGCCAGCTCCTTTCATTCAGTCAGTAGCTTCAAACATTTCTGGTATATGAATAACATGATGTTTTTCAATGGCAAAAATCAATGAATATTGTAAATGCACAAACAGTAATTTCTCCGCATTGCAAGGTGCAATTCTGAAATTTTTTGCTTTTTCCTGCTCCTCTTAGCATGATAAAGAAGATTCAAAGAGAGTGAGATGCCAGCTCCTTTCATTCAGTCAGTAGCTTCAATCATTTCTGGACGTTTTTCAATGGCAAAAATCAATGAATATTGTAAATGCACAAACAGTAATTTCTCCGCATTGCAAGGTGCAATTCTGAAATTTTTTGCTTTTTCCTGCTCCTCTTAGCATGATAAAGAAGATTCAAAGAGAGTGAGATGTCAGCTCCTTTCATTCAGTCAGTAGCTTCAAACATTTCTGGTATATGAATAACATGATGTTTTTCAATGGCAAAAATCAATGAATATTGTAAATGCACAAACAGTAATTTCTCCGCATTGCAAGGTGCAATTCTGAAATTTTTTGCTTTTTCCTGCTCCTCTTAGCATGATAAAGAAGATTCAAAGAGAGTGAGATGCCAGCTCCTTTCATTCAGTCAGTAGCTTCAATCATTTCTGGACGTTTTTCAATGGCAAAAATCAATGAATATTGTAAATGCACAAACAGTAATTTCTCCGCATTGCAAGGTGCAATTCTGAAATTTTTTGCTTTTTCCTGCTCCTCTTAGCATGATAAAGAAGATTCAAAGAGAGTGAGATGCCAGCTCCTTTCATTCAGTCAGTAGCTTCAAACATTTCTGGAATATGAATAACATGATGTTTTTCAATGGCAAAAATCAATGAATATTGTAAATGCACAAACAGTAATTTCTCCGCATTGCAAGGTGCAAGTCTGAAATTTTTTGCTTTTTCCTGCTCCTCTTAGCATGATAAAGAAGATTCAAAGAGAGTGAGATGCCAGCTACTTTCATTCAGTCAGTAGCTTCAATCATTTCTGGACGTTTTTCAATGGTAAAAATCAATGAATATTGTAAATGCACAAACAGTAATTTCTCCACATTGCAATGTGCAATTCTAAAATTTTTTGCTTTTTCCTGCTCCTCTTAGCATGATAAAGAAGATTCAAAGAGAGTGAGATGCCAGCTCCTTTCATTCAGTCAGTAGCTTCAAACATTTCTGGTATATGAATAACATGATGTTTTTCAATGGCAAAAATCAATGAATATTGTAAATGCACAAACAGTAATTTCTCCGCATTGCAAGGTGCAATTCTGAAATTTTTTGCTTTTTCCTGCTCCTCTTAGCATGATAAAGAAGATTCAAAGAGAGTGAGATGCCAACTCCTTTCATTCAGTCAGTAGCTTCAAACATTTCTGGTATATGAATAACATGATGTTTTTCAATGGCAAAAATCAATGAATATTGTAAATGCACAAACAGTAATTTCTCCGCATTGCAAGGTGCAATTCTGAAATTTTTTGCTTTTTCCTGCTCCTCTTAGCATGATAAAGAAGATTCAAAGAGAGTGAGGTGCCAGCTCCTTTCATTCAGTCAGTAGCTTCAAACATTTCTGGTATATGAATAACATGTTTTTCAATGGCAAAAATCAATGAATATTGTAAATGCACAAACAGTAATTTCTCCGCATTGCAAGGTGCAATTCTGAAATTTTTTGCTTTTTCCTGCTCCTCTTAGCATGATAAAGAAGATTCAAAGAGAGTGAGATGCCAGCTCCTTTCATTCAATCAGTAGCTTCAATCATTTCTGGACGTTTTTCAATGGCAAAAATCAATGAATATTGTAAATGCACAAACAGTAATTTCTCCGCATTGCAAGGTGCAATTCTGAAATTTTTTGCTTTTTCCTGCTCCTCTTAGCATGATAAAGAAGATTCAAAGAGAGTGAGATGCCAGATCCTTTCATTCAGTCAGTAGCTTCAATCATTTCTGGACGTTTTTCAATGGCAAAAATCAATGAATATTGTAAATGCACAAACAGTAATTTCTCCGCATTGCAAGGTGCAATTCTGAAATTTTTTGCTTTTTCCTGCTCCTCTTAGCATGATAAAGAAGATTCAAAGAGAGTGAGATGCCAGCTCCTTTGATTCAGTCAGTAGCTTCAAACATTTCTGGTATATGAATAACATGATGTTTTTCAATGGCAAAAATCAATGAATATTGTAAATGCACAAACAGTAATTTCTCCGCATTGCAAGGTGCAAGTCTGAAATTTTTTGCTTTTTCCTGCTCCTCTTAGCATGATAAAGAAGATTCAAAGAGAGTGAGATGCCAGCTACTTTCATTCAGTCAGTAGCTTCAATCATTTCTGGACGTTTTTCAATGGTAAAAATCAATGAATATTGTAAATGCACAAACAGTAATTTCTCCACATTGCAAGGTGCAATTCTGAAATTTTTTGCTTTTTCCTGCTCCTCTTAGCATGATAAAGAAGATTCAAAGAGAGTGAGATGCCAGCTCCTTTCATTCAGTCAGTAGCTTCAAACATTTCTGGTATATGAATAACATGATGTTTTTCAATGGCAAAAATCAATGAATATTGTAAATGCACAAACAGTAATTTCTCCGCATTGCAAGGTGCAAGTCTGAAATTTTTTGCTTTTTCCTGCTCCTCTTAGCATGATAAAGAAGATTCAAAGAGAGTGAGATGCCAGCTACTTTCATTCAGTCAGTAGCTTCAATCATTTCTGGACGTTTTTCAATGGTAAAAATCAATGAATATTGTAAATGCACAAACAGTAATTTCTCCACATTGCAAGGTGCAATTCTGAAATTTTTTGCTTTTTCCTGCTCCTCTTAGCATGATAAAGAAGATTCAAAGAGAGTGAGATGCCAGCTCCTTTCATTCAGTCAGTAGCTTCAAACATTTCTGGTATATGAATAACATGATGTTTTTCAATGGCAAAAATCAATGAATATTGTAAATGCACAAACAGTAATTTCTCCACATTGCAAGGTGCAATTCTGAAATTTTTTGCTTTTTCCTGCTCCTCTTAGCATGATAAAGAAGATTCAAAGAGAGTGAGATGCCAGCTCCTTTCATTCAGTCAGTAGCTTCAAACATTTCTGGTATATGAATAACATGATGTTTTTCAATGGCAAAAATCAATGAATATTGTAAATGCACAAACAGTAATTTCTCCGCATTGCAAGGTGCAATTCTGAAATTTTTTGCTTTTTCCTGCTCCTCTTAGCATGATAAAGAAGATTCAAAGAGAGTGAGATGCCAGCTCCTTTCATTCAGTCAGTAGCTTCAATCATTTCTGGACGTTTTTCAATGGCAAAAATCAATGAATATTGTAAATGCACAAACAGTAATTTCTCCGCATTGCAAGGTGCAATTCTGAAATTTTTTGCTTTTTCCTGCTCCTCTTAGCATGATAAAGAAGATTCAAAGAGAGTGAGATGTCAGCTCCTTTCATTCAGTCAGTAGCTTCAAACATTTCTGGTATATGAATAACATGATGTTTTTCAATGGCAAAAATCAATGAATATTGTAAATGCACAAACAGTAATTTCTCCGCATTGCAAGGTGCAATTCTGAAATTTTTTGCTTTTTCCTGCTCCTCTTAGCATGATAAAGAAGATTCAAAGAGAGTGAGATGCCAGCTCCTTTCATTCAGTCAGTAGCTTCAATCATTTCTGGACGTTTTTCAATGGCAAAAATCAATGAATATTGTAAATGCACAAACAGTAATTTCTCCGCATTGCAAGGTGCAATTCTGAAATTTTTTGCTTTTTCCTGCTCCTCTTAGCATGATAAAGAAGATTCAAAGAGAGTGAGATGCCAGCTCCTTTCATTCAGTCAGTAGCTTCAAACATTTCTGGTATATGAATAACATGATGTTTTTCAATGGCAAAAATCAATGAATATTGTAAATGCACAAACAGTAATTTCTCCGCATTGCAAGGTGCAAGTCTGAAATTTTTTGCTTTTTCCTGCTCCTCTTAGCATGATAAAGAAGATTCAAAGAGAGTGAGATGACAGCTCCTTTCATTTAGTCAGTACCTTCAATCATTTCTGGACGTTTTTCAATGGCAAAAATCAATGAATATTGTAAATGCACAAACAGTAATTTCTCCGCATTGCAAGGTGCAATTCTGAAATTTTTTGCTTTTTCCTGCTCCTCTTAGCATGATAAAGAAGATTCAAAGAGAGTGAGATGACAGCTCCTTTCATTTAGTCAGTACCTTCAATCATTTCTGGACGTTTTTCAATGGCAAAAATCAATGAATATTGTAAATGCACAAACAGTAATTTCTCCGCATTGCAAGGTGCAATTCTGAAATTTTTTGCTTTTTCCCGCTCCTCTTAGCATGATAAAGAAGATTGAAAGAGAGTGAGGTGCCAGCTCCTTTCATTCAGTCAGTAGCTTCAAACATTTCTGGTATATGAATAACATGTTTTTCAATGGCAAAAATCAATGAATATTGTAAATGCACAAACAGTAATTTCTCCGCATTGCAAGGTGCAATTCTGAAATTTTTTGATTTTTCCTGCTCCTCTTAGCATGATAAAGAAGATTCAAAGAGAGTGAGATGCCAGCTCCTTTCATTCAGTCAGTAGCTTCAATCATTTCTGGACGTTTTTCAATGGCAAAAATCAATGAATATTGTAAATGCACAAACAGTAATTTCTCCGCATTGCAAGGTGCAATTCTGAAATTTTTTGCTTTTTCCTGCTCCTCTTAGCATGATAAAGAAGATTCAAAGAGAGTGAGATGCCAGCTCCTTTCATTCAGTCAGTAGCTTCAAACATTTCTGGTATATGAATAACATGATGTTTTTCAATGGCAAAAATCAATGAATATTGTAAATGCACAAACAGTAATTTCTCCGCATTGCAAGGTGCAATTCTGAAATTTTTTGCTTTTTCCTGCTCCTCTTAGCATGATAAAGAAGATTCAAAGAGAGTGAGATGCCAGCTCCTTTCATTCAGTCAGTAGCTTCAAACATTTCTGGTATATGAATAACATGATGTTTTTCAATGGCAAAAATCAATGAATATTGTAAATGCACAAACAGTAATTTCTCCGCATTGCAAGGTGCAAGTCTGAAATTTTTTGCTTTTTCCTGCTCCTCTTAGCATGATAAAGAAGATTCAAAGAGAGTGAGATGCCAGCTACTTTCATTCAGTCAGTAGCTTCAATCATTTCTGGACGTTTTTCAATGGTAAAAATCAATGAATATTGTAAATGCACAAACAGTAATTTCTCCACATTGCAAGGTGCAATTCTGAAATTTTTTGCTTTTTCCTGCTCCTCTTAGCATGATAAAGAAGATTCAAAGAGAGTGAGATGCCAGCTCCTTTCATTCAGTCAGTAGCTTCAAACATTTCTGGTATATGAATAACATGATGTTTTTCAATGGCAAACATCAATGAATATTGTAAATGCACAAACAGTAATTTCTCCGCATTGCAAGGTGCAATTCTGAAATTTTTTGCTTTTTCCTGCTCCTCTTAGCATGATAAAGAAGATTCAAAGAGAGTGAGATGCCAGCTCCTTTCATTCAGTCAGTAGCTTCAATCATTTCTGGATGTTTTTCAATGGCAAAAATCAATGAATATTGTAAATGCACAAACTGTAATTTCTCCGCATTGCAAGGTGCAATTCTGAAATTTTTTGCTTTTTCCTGCTCCTCTTAGCATGATAAAGAAGATTCAAAGAGAGTGAGATGACAGCTCCTTTCATTTAGTCAGTAGCTTCAATCATTTCTGGACGTTTTTCAATGGCAAAAATCAATGAATATTGTAAATGCACAAACAGTAATTTCTCCGCATTGCAAGGTGCAATTCTGAAATTTTTTGCTTTTTCCCGCTCCTCTTAGCATGATAAAGAAGATTGAAAGAGAGTGAGGTGCCAGCTCCTTTCATTCAGTCAGTAGCTTCAAACATTTCTGGTATATGAATAACATGTTTTTCAATGGCAAAAATCAATGAATATTGTAAATGCACAAACAGTAATTTCTCCGCATTGCAAGGTGCAATTCTGAAATTTTTTGATTTTTCCTGCTCCTCTTAGCATGATAAAGAAGATTCAAAGAGAGTGAGATGCCAGCTCCTTTCATTCAGTCAGTAGCTTCAATCATTTCTGGACGTTTTTCAATGGCAAAAATCAATGAATATTGTAAATGCACAAACAGTAATTTCTCCGCATTGCAAGGTGCAATTCTGAAATTTTTTGCTTTTTCCTGCTCCTCTTAGCATGATAAAGAAGATTCAAAGAGAGTGAGATGCCAGCTCCTTTCATTCAGTCAGTAGCTTCAAACATTTCTGGTATATGAATAACATGATGTTTTTCAATGGCAAAAATCAATGAATATTGTAAATGCACAAACAGTAATTTCTCCGCATTGCAAGGTGCAATTCTGAAATTTTTTGCTTTTTCCTGCTCCTCTTAGCATGATAAAGAAGATTCAAAGAGAGTGAGATGCCAGCTCCTTTCATTCAGTCAGTAGCTTCAAACATTTCTGGTATATGAATAACATGATGTTTTTCAATGGCAAAAATCAATGAATATTGTAAATGCACAAACAGTAATTTCTCCGCATTGCAAGGTGCAAGTCTGAAATTTTTTGCTTTTTCCTGCTCCTCTTAGCATGATAAAGAAGATTCAAAGAGAGTGAGATGCCAGCTACTTTCATTCAGTCAGTAGCTTCAATCATTTCTGGACGTTTTTCAATGGTAAAAATCAATGAATATTGTAAATGCACAAACAGTAATTTCTCCACATTGCAAGGTGCAATTCTGAAATTTTTTGCTTTTTCCTGCTCCTCTTAGCATGATAAAGAAGATTCAAAGAGAGTGAGATGCCAGCTCCTTTCATTCAGTCAGTAGCTTCAAACATTTCTGGTATATGAATAACATGATGTTTTTCAATGGCAAACATCAATGAATATTGTAAATGCACAAACAGTAATTTCTCCGCATTGCAAGGTGCAATTCTGAAATTTTTTGCTTTTTCCTGCTCCTCTTAGCATGATAAAGAAGATTCAAAGAGAGTGAGATGCCAGCTCCTTTCATTCAGTCAGTAGCTTCAATCATTTCTGGATGTTTTTCAATGGCAAAAATCAATGAATATTGTAAATGCACAAACTGTAATTTCTCCGCATTGCAAGGTGCAATTCTGAAATTTTTTGCTTTTTCCTGCTCCTCTTAGCATGATAAAGAAGATTCAAAGAGAGTGAGATGCCAGCTCCTTTCATTCAGTCAGTAGCTTCAAACATTTCTGGTATATAAAAAACATGTTTTTCAATGGCAAAAATCAATGAATATTGTAAATGCACAAACAGTAATATCTCCACATTGCAAGGTGCAATTCTGAAATTTTTTGCTTTTTCCTGCTAATCCTAGCATGATAAAGAAGATTCAAAGAGAGTGAGATGCCAGCTCCTTTCATTCAGTCAGTAGCTTCAAACATTTCTGGTATATGAAAAACATGTTTTTCAATGGCAAAAATCAATGAATATTGTAAATGCACAAACAGTAATATCTCCACATTGCACGGTGCAATTCTGAAATTTTTAGCTTTTTCCTGTTAATCCTAGCATGATAAAGAAGATTCAAAGAGAGTGAGATGCCAGCTCCTTTCATTCAGTCAGTAGCTTCAAACATTTCTGGTATATGAAAAACATGTTTTTCAATGGCAAAAATCAATGAATATTGTAAATGCACAAACAGTAATATCTCCACATTGCAAGGTGCAATTCTGAAATTTTTTGCTTTTTCCTGCTAATCCTAGCATGATAAAGAAGATTCAAAGAGAGTGAGATGCCAGCTCCTTTCATTCAGTCAGTAGCTTCAAACATTTCTGGTATATGAAAAACATGTTTTTCAATGGCAAAAATCAATGAATATTGTAAATGCACAAACAGTAATATCTCCACATTGCAAGGTGCAATTCTGAAATTTTTTGCTTTTTCCTGTTAATCCTAGCATGATAAAGAAGATTCAAAGAGAGTGAGATGCCAGCTCCTTTCATTCAGTCAGTAGCTTCAAACATTTCTGGTATATGAAAAACATGTTTTTCAATGGCAAAAATCAATGAATATTGTAAATTCACAAACAGTAATATCTCCACATTGCAAGGTGCAATTCTGAAATTTTTTGCTTTTTCCTGCTAATCGTAGCATGATAAAGAAGATTCAAAGAGAGTGAGATGCCAGCTCCTTTCATTCAGTCAGTAGCTTCAAACATTTCTGGTATATGAAAAACATGTTTTTCAATGGCAAAAATCAATGAATATTGTAAATGCACAAACAGTAATATCTCCACATTGCACGGTGCAATTCTGAAATTTTTAGCTTTTTCCTGTTAATCCTAGCATGATAAAGATTCAAAGAGAGTGAGATGCCAGCTCCTTTCATTCAGTCAGTAGCTTCAAACATTTCTGGTATATGAAAAACATGTTTTTCAATGGCAAAAATCAATGAATATTGTAAATGCACAAACAGTAATATCTCCACATTGCAAGGTGCAATTCTGAAATTTTTTGCTTTTTCCTGTTAATCCTAGCATGATAAAGAAGATTCAAAGAGAGTGAGATGCCAGCTCCTTTCATTCAGTCAGTAGCTTCAAACATTTCTGGTATATGAAAAACATGTTTTTCAATGGCAAAAATCAATGAATATTGTAAATGCACAAACAGTAATTTCTCCGCATTGCAAGGTGCAAGTCTGAAATTTTTTGCTTTTTCCTGCTCCTCTTAGCATGATAAAGAAGATTCAAAGAGAGTGAGATGCCAGCTCCTTTCATTCAGTCAGTAGCTTCAATCATTTCTGGACGTTTTTCAATGGCAAAAATCAATGAATATTGTAAATGCACAAACAGTAATTTCTCCGCATTGCAAGGTGCAATTCTGAAATTTTTTGCTTTTTCCTGCTCCTCTTAGCATGATAAAGAAGATTCAAAGAGAGTGAGATGCCAGCTCCTTTCATTCAGTCAGTAGCTTCAAACATTTCTGGTATATGAATAACATGATGTTTTTCAATGGCAAAAATCAATGAATATTGTAAATGCACAAACAGTAATTTCTCCGCATTGCAAGGTGCAAGTCTGAAATTTTTTGCTTTTTCCTGCTCCTCTTAGCATGATAAAGAAGATTCAAAGAGAGTGAGATGCCAGTTACTTTCATGCAGTCAGTAGCTTCAATCATTTCTGGACGTTTTTCAATGGTAAAAATCAATGAATATTGTAAATGCACAAACAGTAATTTCTCCACATTGCAAGGTGCAATTCTGAAATTTTTTGCTTTTTCCTGCTCCTCTTAGCATGATAAAGAAGATTCAAAGAGAGTGAGATGCCAGCTCCTTTCATTCAGTCAGTAGCTTCAAATATTTCTGGTATATGAATAACATGATGTTTTTCAATGGCAAAAATCAATGAATATTGTAAATGCACAAACAGTAATTTCTCCGCATTGCAAGGTGCAATTCTGAAATTTTTTGCTTTTTCCTGCTCCTCTTAGCATGATAAAGAAGATTCAAAGAGAGTGAGATGCCAGCTCCTTTCATTCAGTCAGTAGCTTCAAACATTTCTGGTATATGAATAACATGATGTTTTTCAATGGCAAAAATCAATGAATATTGTAAATGCACAAACAGTAATTTCTCCGCATTGCAAGGTGCAATTCTGAAATTTTTTGCTTTTTCCTGCTCCTCTTAGCATGATAAAGAAGATTCAAAAAGAGTGAGATGCCAGCTCCTTTCATTCAGTCAGTAGCTTCAATCATTTCTGGATGTTTTTCAATGGCAAAAATCAATGAATATTGTAAATGCACAAACAGTAATTTCTCCGCATTGCAAGGTGCAATTCTGAAATTTTTTGCTTTTTCCTGCTCCTCTTAGCATGATAAAGAAGATTCAAAGAGAGTGAGATGCCAGCTCCTTTCATTCAGTCAGTAGCTTCAATCATTTCTTTATGTTTTTCAATGGCAAAAATCAATGAATATTGTAAATGCACAAACAGTAATTTCTCCGCATTGCAAGGTGCAATTCTGAAATTTTTTGCTTTTTCCTGCTCCTCTTAGCATGATAAAGAAGATTCAAAGAGAGTGAGATGCCAGCTCCTTTCATTCAGTCAGTAGCTTCAAACATTTCTGGTATATGAATAACATGATGTTTTTCAATGGCAAAAATCAATGAATATTGTAAATGCACAAACAGTAATTTCTCCGCATTGCAAGGTGCAAGTCTGAAATTTTTTTGCTTTTTCCTGCTCCTCTTAGCATGATAAAGAAGATTCAAAGAGAGTGAGATGCCAGCTACTTTCATTCAGTCAGTAGCTTCAATCATTTCTGGACGTTTTTCAATGGTAAAAATCAATGAATATTGTAAATGCACAAACAGTAATTTCTCCACATTGCAAGGTGCAATTCTGAAATTTTTTGCTTTTTCCTGCTCCTCTTAGCATGATAAAGAAGATTCAAAGAGAGTGAGATGCCAGCTCCTTTCATTCAGTCAGTAGCTTCAAACATTTCTGGTATATGAATAACATGATGTTTTTCAATGGCAAAAATCAATGAATATTGTAAATGCACAAACAGTAATTTCTCCACATTGCAAGGTGCAATTCTGAAATTTTTTGCTTTTTCCTGCTCCTCTTAGCATGATAAAGAAGATTCAAAGAGAGTGAGATGCCAGCTCCTTTCATTCAGTCAGTAGCTTCAAACATTTCTGGTATATGAATAACATGATGTTTTTCAATGGCAAAAATCAATGAATATTGTAAATGCACAAACAGTAATTTCTCCGCATTGCAAGGTGCAATTCTGAAATTTTTTGCTTTTTCCTGCTCCTCTTAGCATGATAAAGAAGATTCAAAGAGAGTGAGATGTCAGCTCCTTTCATTCAGTCAGTAGCTTCAAACATTTCTGGTATATGAATAACATGATGTTTTTCAATGGCAAAAATCAATAAATATTGTAAATGCACAAACAGTAATTTCTCCGCATTGCAAGGTGCAATTCTGAAATTTTTTGCTTTTTCCTGCTCCTCTTAGCATGATAAAGAAGATTCAAAGAGAGTGAGATGCCAGCTCCTTTCATTCAGTCAGTAGCTTCAATCATTTCTGGACGTTTTTCAATGGCAAAAATCAATGAATATTGTAAATGCACAAACAGTAATTTCTCCGCATTGCAAGGTGCAATTCTGAAATTTTTTGCTTTTTCCTGCTCCTCTTAGCATGATAAAGAAGATTCAAAGAGAGTGAGATGCCAGCTCCTTTCATTCAGTCAGTAGCTTCAAACATTTCTGGTATATGAATAACATGATGTTTTTCAATGGCAAACATCAATGAATATTGTAAATGCACAAACAGTAATTTCTCCGCATTGCAAGGTGCAATTCTGAAATTTTTTGCTTTTTCCTGCTCCTCTTAGCATGATAAAGAAGATTCAAAGAGAGTGAGATGCCAGCTCCTTTCATTCAGTCAGTAGCTTCAATCATTTCTGGATGTTTTTCAATGGCAAAAATCAATGAATATTGTAAATGCACAAACTGTAATTTCTCCGCATTGCAAGGTGCAATTCTGAAATTTTTTGCTTTTTCCTGTTAATCCTAGCATGATAAAGAAGATTCAAAGAGAGTGAGATGCCAGCTCCTTTCATTCAGTCAGTAGCTTCAAACATTTCTGGTATATGAAAAACATGTTTTTCAATGGCAAAAATCAATGAATATTGTAAATTCACAAACAGTAATATCTCCACATTGCAAGGTGCAATTCTGAAATTTTTTGCTTTTTCCTGCTAATCGTAGCATGATAAAGAAGATTCAAAGAGAGTGAGATGCCAGCTCCTTTCATTCAGTCAGTAGCTTCAAACATTTCTGGTATATGAAAAACATGTTTTTCAATGGCAAAAATCAATGAATATTGTAAATGCACAAACAGTAATATCTCCACATTGCACGGTGCAATTCTGAAATTTTTAGCTTTTTCCTGTTAATCCTAGCATGATAAAGATTCAAAGAGAGTGAGATGCCAGCTCCTTTCATTCAGTCAGTAGCTTCAAACATTTCTGGTATATGAAAAACATGTTTTTCAATGGCAAAAATCAATGAATATTGTAAATGCACAAACAGTAATATCTCCACATTGCAAGGTGCAATTCTGAAATTTTTTGCTTTTTCCTGTTAATCCTAGCATGATAAAGAAGATTCAAAGAGAGTGAGATGCCAGCTCCTTTCATTCAGTCAGTAGCTTCAAACATTTCTGGTATATGAAAAACATGTTTTTCAATGGCAAAAATCAATGAATATTGTAAATGCACAAACAGTAATTTCTCCGCATTGCAAGGTGCAAGTCTGAAATTTTTTGCTTTTTCCTGCTCCTCTTAGCATGATAAAGAAGATTCAAAGAGAGTGAGATGCCAGCTCCTTTCATTCAGTCAGTAGCTTCAATCATTTCTGGACGTTTTTCAATGGCAAAAATCAATGAATATTGTAAATGCACAAACAGTAATTTCTCCGCATTGCAAGGTGCAATTCTGAAATTTTTTGCTTTTTCCTGCTCCTCTTAGCATGATAAAGAAGATTCAAAGAGAGTGAGATGCCAGCTCCTTTCATTCAGTCAGTAGCTTCAAACATTTCTGGTATATGAATAACATGATGTTTTTCAATGGCAAAAATCAATGAATATTGTAAATGCACAAACAGTAATTTCTCCGCATTGCAGGGTGCAAGTCTGAAATTTTTTGCTTTTTCCTGCTCCTCTTAGCATGATAAAGAAGATTCAAAGAGAGTGAGATGCCAGTTACTTTCATGCAGTCAGTAGCTTCAATCATTTCTGGACGTTTTTCAATGGTAAAAATCAATGAATATTGTAAATGCACAAACAGTAATTTCTCCACATTGCAAGGTGCAATTCTGAAATTTTTTGCTTTTTCCTGCTCCTCTTAGCATGATAAAGAAGATTCAAAGAGAGTGAGATGCCAGCTCCTTTCATTCAGTCAGTAGCTTCAAACATTTCTGGTATATGAATAACATGATGTTTTTCAATGGCAAAAATCAATGAATATTGTAAATGCACAAACAGTAATTTCTCCGCATTGCAAGGTGCAATTCTGAAATTTTTTGCTTTTTCCTGCTCCTCTTAGCATGATAAAGAAGATTCAAAGAGAGTGAGATGCCAGCTCCTTTCATTCAGTCAGTAGCTTCAAACATTTCTGGTATATGAATAACATGATGTTTTTCAATGGCAAAAATCAATGAATATTGTAAATGCACAAACAGTAATTTCTCCGCATTGCAAGGTGCAATTCTGAAATTTTTTGCTTTTTCCTGCTCCTCTTAGCATGATAAAGAAGATTCAAAAAGAGTGAGATGCCAGCTCCTTTCATTCAGTCAGTAGCTTCAATCATTTCTGGATGTTTTTCAATCGCAAAAATCAATGAATATTGTAAATGCACAAACAGTAATTTCTCCGCATTGCAAGGTGCAATTCTGAAATTTTTTGCTTTTTCCTGCTCCTCTTAGCATGATAAAGAAGATTCAAAGAGAGTGAGATGCCAGCTCCTTTCATTCAGTCAGTAGCTTCAATCATTTCTTTATGTTTTTCAATGGCAAAAATCAATGAATATTGTAAATGCACAAACAGTAATTTCTCCGCATTGCAAGGTGCAATTCTGAAATTTTTTGCTTTTTCCTGCTCCTCTTAGCATGATAAAGAAGATTCAAAGAGAGTGAGATGCCAGCTCCTTTCATTCAGTCAGTAGCTTCAAACATTTCTGGTATATGAATAACATGATGTTTTTCAATGGCAAAAATCAATGAATATTGTAAATGCACAAACAGTAATTTCTCCGCATTGCAAGGTGCAAGTCTGAAATTTTTTTGCTTTTTCCTGCTCCTCTTAGCATGATAAAGAAGATTCAAAGAGAGTGAGATGCCAGCTACTTTCATTCAGTCAGTAGCTTCAATCATTTCTGGACGTTTTTCAATGGTAAAAATCAATGAATATTGTAAATGCACAAACAGTAATTTCTCCACATTGCAAGGTGCAATTCTGAAATTTTTTGCTTTTTCCTGCTCCTCTTAGCATGATAAAGAAGATTCAAAGAGAGTGAGATGCCAGCTCCTTTCATTCAGTCAGTAGCTTCAAACATTTCTGGTATATGAATAACATGATGTTTTTCAATGGCAAAAATCAATGAATATTGTAAATGCACAAACAGTAATTTCTCCACATTGCAAGGTGCAATTCTGAAATTTTTTGCTTTTTCCTGCTCCTCTTAGCATGATAAAGAAGATTCAAAGAGAGTGAGATGCCAGCTCCTTTCATTCAGTCAGTAGCTTCAAACATTTCTGGTATATGAATAACATGATGTTTTTCAATGGCAAAAATCAATGAATATTGTAAATGCACAAACAGTAATTTCTCCGCATTGCAAGGTGCAATTCTGAAATTTTTTGCTTTTTCCTGCTCCTCTTAGCATGATAAAGAAGATTCAAAGAGAGTGAGATGTCAGCTCCTTTCATTCAGTCAGTAGCTTCAAACATTTCTGGTATATGAATAACATGATGTTTTTCAATGGCAAAAATCAATAAATATTGTAAATGCACAAACAGTAATTTCTCCGCATTGCAAGGTGCAATTCTGAAATTTTTTGCTTTTTCCTGCTCCTCTTAGCATGATAAAGAAGATTCAAAGAGAGTGAGATGCCAGCTCCTTTCATTCAGTCAGTAGCTTCAATCATTTCTGGACGTTTTTCAATGGCAAAAATCAATGAATATTGTAAATGCACAAACAGTAATTTCTCCGCATTGCAAGGTGCAATTCTGAAATTTTTTGCTTTTTCCTGCTCCTCTTAGCATGATAAAGAAGATTCAAAGAGAGTGAGATGCCAGCTCCTTTCATTCAGTCAGTAGCTTCAAACATTTCTGGAATATGAATAACATGATGTTTTTCAATGGCAAAAATCAATGAATATTGTAAATGCACAAACAGTAATTTCTCCGCATTGCAAGGTGCAAGTCTGAAATTTTTTGCTTTTTCCTGCTCCTCTTAGCATGATAAAGAAGATTCAAAGAGAGTGAGATGCCAGCTACTTTCATTCAGTCAGTAGCTTCAATCATTTCTGGACGTTTTTCAATGGTAAAAATCAATGAATATTGTAAATGCACAAACAGTAATTTCTCCACATTGCAATGTGCAATTCTAAAATTTTTTGCTTTTTCCTGCTCCTCTTAGCATGATAAAGAAGATTCAAAGAGAGTGAGATGCCAGCTCCTTTCATTCAGTCAGTAGCTTCAAACATTTCTGGTATATGAATAACATGATGTTTTTCAATGGCAAAAATCAATGAATATTGTAAATGCACAAACAGTAATTTCTCCGCATTGCAAGGTGCAATTCTGAAATTTTTTGCTTTTTCCTGCTCCTCTTAGCATGATAAAGAAGATTCAAAGAGAGTGAGGTGCCAGCTCCTTTCATTCAGTCAGTAGCTTCAAACATTTCTGGTATATGAATAACATGTTTTTCAATGGCAAAAATCAATGAATATTGTAAATGCACAAACAGTAATTTCTCCGCATTGCAAGGTGCAATTCTGAAATTTTTTGCTTTTTCCTGCTCCTCTTAGCATGATAAAGAAGATTCAAAGAGAGTGAGATGCCAGCTCCTTTCATTCAATCAGTAGCTTCAATCATTTCTGGACGTTTTTCAATGGCAAAAATCAATGAATATTGTAAATGCACAAACAGTAATTTCTCCGCATTGCAAGGTGCAATTCTGAAATTTTTTGCTTTTTCCTGCTCCTCTTAGCATGATAAAGAAGATTCAAAGAGAGTGAGATGCCAGATCCTTTCATTCAGTCAGTAGCTTCAATCATTTCTGGACGTTTTTCAATGGCAAAAATCAATGAATATTGTAAATGCACAAACAGTAATTTCTCCGCATTGCAAGGTGCAATTCTGAAATTTTTTGCTTTTTCCTGCTCCTCTTAGCATGATAAAGAAGATTCAAAGAGAGTGAGAAGCCAGCTCCTTTGATTCAGTCAGTAGCTTCAAACATTTCTGGTATATGAATAACATGATGTTTTTCAATGGCAAAAATCAATGAATATTGTAAATGCACAAACAGTAATTTCTCCGCATTGCAAGGTGCAAGTCTGAAATTTTTTGCTTTTTCCTGCTCCTCTTAGCATGATAAAGAAGATTCAAAGAGAGTGAGATGCCAGCTACTTTCATTCAGTCAGTAGCTTCAATCATTTCTGGACGTTTTTCAATGGTAAAAATCAATGAATATTGTAAATGCACAAACAGTAATTTCTCCACATTGCAAGGTGCAATTCTGAAATTTTTTGCTTTTTCCTGCTCCTCTTAGCATGATAAAGAAGATTCAAAGAGAGTGAGATGCCAGCTCCTTTCATTCAGTCAGTAGCTTCAAACATTTCTGGTATATGAATAACATGATGTTTTTCAATGGCAAAAATCAATGAATATTGTAAATGCACAAACAGTAATTTCTCCGCATTGCAAGGTGCAAGTCTGAAATTTTTTGCTTTTTCCTGCTCCTCTTAGCATGATAAAGAAGATTCAAAGAGAGTGAGATGCCAGCTACTTTCATTCAGTCAGTAGCTTCAATCATTTCTGGACGTTTTTCAATGGTAAAAATCAATGAATATTGTAAATGCACAAACAGTAATTTCTCCACATTGCAAGGTGCAATTCTGAAATTTTTTGCTTTTTCCTGCTCCTCTTAGCATGATAAAGAAGATTCAAAGAGAGTGAGATGCCAGCTCCTTTCATTCAGTCAGTAGCTTCAAACATTTCTGGTATATGAATAACATGATGTTTTTCAATGGCAAAAATCAATGAATATTGTAAATGCACAAACAGTAATTTCTCCACATTGCAAGGTGCAATTCTGAAATTTTTTGCTTTTTCCTGCTCCTCTTAGCATGATAAAGAAGATTCAAAGAGAGTGAGATGCCAGCTCCTTTCATTCAGTCAGTAGCTTCAAACATTTCTGGTATATGAATAACATGATGTTTTTCAATGGCAAAAATCAATGAATATTGTAAATGCACAAACAGTAATTTCTCCGCATTGCAAGGTGCAATTCTGAAATTTTTTGCTTTTTCCTGCTCCTCTTAGCATGATAAAGAAGATTCAAAGAGAGTGAGATGCCAGCTCCTTTCATTCAGTCAGTAGCTTCAATCATTTCTGGACGTTTTTCAATGGCAAAAATCAATGAATATTGTAAATGCACAAACAGTAATTTCTCCGCATTGCAAGGTGCAATTCTGAAATTTTTTGCTTTTTCCTGCTCCTCTTAGCATGATAAAGAAGATTCAAAGAGAGTGAGATGTCAGCTCCTTTCATTCAGTCAGTAGCTTCAAACATTTCTGGTATATGAATAACATGATGTTTTTCAATGGCAAAAATCAATGAATATTGTAAATGCACAAACAGTAATTTCTCCGCATTGCAAGGTGCAATTCTGAAATTTTTTGCTTTTTCCTGCTCCTCTTAGCATGATAAAGAAGATTCAAAGAGAGTGAGATGCCAGCTCCTTTCATTCAGTCAGTAGCTTCAATCATTTCTGGACGTTTTTCAATGGCAAAAATCAATGAATATTGTAAATGCACAAACAGTAATTTCTCCGCATTGCAAGGTGCAATTCTGAAATTTTTTGCTTTTTCCTGCTCCTCTTAGCATGATAAAGAAGATTCAAAGAGAGTGAGATGCCAGCTCCTTTCATTCAGTCAGTAGCTTCAAACATTTCTGGTATATGAATAACATGATGTTTTTCAATGGCAAAAATCAATGAATATTGTAAATGCACAAACAGTAATTTCTCCGCATTGCAAGGTGCAAGTCTGAAATTTTTTGCTTTTTCCTGCTCCTCTTAGCATGATAAAGAAGATTCAAAGAGAGTGAGATGACAGCTCCTTTCATTTAGTCAGTACCTTCAATCATTTCTGGACGTTTTTCAATGGCAAAAATCAATGAATATTGTAAATGCACAAACAGTAATTTCTCCGCATTGCAAGGTGCAATTCTGAAATTTTTTGCTTTTTCCTGCTCCTCTTAGCATGATAAAGAAGATTCAAAGAGAGTGAGATGACAGCTCCTTTCATTTAGTCAGTACCTTCAATCATTTCTGGACGTTTTTCAATGGCAAAAATCAATGAATATTGTAAATGCACAAACAGTAATTTCTCCGCATTGCAAGGTGCAATTCTGAAATTTTTTGCTTTTTCCCGCTCCTCTTAGCATGATAAAGAAGATTGAAAGAGAGTGAGGTGCCAGCTCCTTTCATTCAGTCAGTAGCTTCAAACATTTCTGGTATATGAATAACATGTTTTTCAATGGCAAAAATCAATGAATATTGTAAATGCACAAACAGTAATTTCTCCGCATTGCAAGGTGCAATTCTGAAATTTTTTGATTTTTCCTGCTCCTCTTAGCATGATAAAGAAGATTCAAAGAGAGTGAGATGCCAGCTCCTTTCATTCAGTCAGTAGCTTCAATCATTTCTGGACGTTTTTCAATGGCAAAAATCAATGAATATTGTAAATGCACAAACAGTAATTTCTCCGCATTGCAAGGTGCAATTCTGAAATTTTTTGCTTTTTCCTGCTCCTCTTAGCATGATAAAGAAGATTCAAAGAGAGTGAGATGCCAGCTCCTTTCATTCAGTCAGTAGCTTCAAACATTTCTGGTATATGAATAACATGATGTTTTTCAATGGCAAAAATCAATGAATATTGTAAATGCACAAACAGTAATTTCTCCGCATTGCAAGGTGCAATTCTGAAATTTTTTGCTTTTTCCTGCTCCTCTTAGCATGATAAAGAAGATTCAAAGAGAGTGAGATGCCAGCTCCTTTCATTCAGTCAGTAGCTTCAAACATTTCTGGTATATGAATAACATGATGTTTTTCAATGGCAAAAATCAATGAATATTGTAAATGCACAAACAGTAATTTCTCCGCATTGCAAGGTGCAAGTCTGAAATTTTTTGCTTTTTCCTGCTCCTCTTAGCATGATAAAGAAGATTCAAAGAGAGTGAGATGCCAGCTACTTTCATTCAGTCAGTAGCTTCAATCATTTCTGGACGTTTTTCAATGGTAAAAATCAATGAATATTGTAAATGCACAAACAGTAATTTCTCCACATTGCAAGGTGCAATTCTGAAATTTTTTGCTTTTTCCTGCTCCTCTTAGCATGATAAAGAAGATTCAAAGAGAGTGAGATGCCAGCTCCTTTCATTCAGTCAGTAGCTTCAAACATTTCTGGTATATGAATAACATGATGTTTTTCAATGGCAAACATCAATGAATATTGTAAATGCACAAACAGTAATTTCTCCGCATTGCAAGGTGCAATTCTGAAATTTTTTGCTTTTTCCTGCTCCTCTTAGCATGATAAAGAAGATTCAAAGAGAGTGAGATGCCAGCTCCTTTCATTCAGTCAGTAGCTTCAATCATTTCTGGATGTTTTTCAATGGCAAAAATCAATGAATATTGTAAATGCACAAACTGTAATTTCTCCGCATTGCAAGGTGCAATTCTGAAATTTTTTGCTTTTTCCTGCTCCTCTTAGCATGATAAAGAAGATTCAAAGAGAGTGAGATGCCAGCTCCTTTCATTCAGTCAGTAGCTTCAAACATTTCTGGTATATAAAAAACATGTTTTTCAATGGCAAAAATCAATGAATATTGTAAATGCACAAACAGTAATATCTCCACATTGCAAGGTGCAATTCTGAAATTTTTTGCTTTTTCCTGCTAATCCTAGCATGATAAAGAAGATTCAAAGAGAGTGAGATGCCAGCTCCTTTCATTCAGTCAGTAGCTTCAAACATTTCTGGTATATGAAAAACATGTTTTTCAATGGCAAAAATCAATGAATATTGTAAATGCACAAACAGTAATATCTCCACATTGCACGGTGCAATTCTGAAATTTTTAGCTTTTTCCTGTTAATCCTAGCATGATAAAGAAGATTCAAAGAGAGTGAGATGCCAGCTCCTTTCATTCAGTCAGTAGCTTCAAACATTTCTGGTATATGAAAAACATGTTTTTCAATGGCAAAAATCAATGAATATTGTAAATGCACAAACAGTAATATCTCCACATTGCAAGGTGCAATTCTGAAATTTTTTGCTTTTTCCTGCTAATCCTAGCATGATAAAGAAGATTCAAAGAGAGTGAGATGCCAGCTCCTTTCATTCAGTCAGTAGCTTCAAACATTTCTGGTATATGAAAAACATGTTTTTCAATGGCAAAAATCAATGAATATTGTAAATGCACAAACAGTAATATCTCCACATTGCAAGGTGCAATTCTGAAATTTTTTGCTTTTTCCTGTTAATCCTAGCATGATAAAGAAGATTCAAAGAGAGTGAGATGCCAGCTCCTTTCATTCAGTCAGTAGCTTCAAACATTTCTGGTATATGAAAAACATGTTTTTCAATGGCAAAAATCAATGAATATTGTAAATTCACAAACAGTAATATCTCCACATTGCAAGGTGCAATTCTGAAATTTTTTGCTTTTTCCTGCTAATCGTAGCATGATAAAGAAGATTCAAAGAGAGTGAGATGCCAGCTCCTTTCATTCAGTCAGTAGCTTCAAACATTTCTGGTATATGAAAAACATGTTTTTCAATGGCAAAAATCAATGAATATTGTAAATGCACAAACAGTAATATCTCCACATTGCACGGTGCAATTCTGAAATTTTTAGCTTTTTCCTGTTAATCCTAGCATGATAAAGAAGATTCAAAGAGAGTGAGATGCCAGCTCCTTTCATTCAGTCAGTAGCTTCAAACATTTCTGGTATATGAAAAACATGTTTTTCAATGGCAAAAATCAATGAATATTGTAAATGCACAAACAGTAATATCTCCACATTGCAAGGTGCAATTCTGAAATTTTTTGCTTTTTCCTGTTAATCCTAGCATGATAAAGAAGATTCAAAGAGAGTGAGATGCCAGCTCCTTTCATTCAGTCAGTAGCTTCAAACATTTCTGGTATATGAAAAACATGTTTTTCAATGGCAAAAATCAATGAATATTGTAAATGCACAAACAGTAATTTCTCCACATTGCAAGGTGCAATTCTGAAATTTTTTGCTTTTTCCTGCTCCTCTTAGCATGATAAAGAAGATTCAAAGAGAGTTAGATGCCAGCTCCTTTCATTCAGTCAGTAGCTTCAAACATTTCTGGTATATGAATAACATGATGTTTTTCAATGGCAAAAATCAATGAATATTGTAAATGCACAAACAGTAATTTCTCCACATTGCAAGGTGCAATTCTGAAATTTTTTGCTTTTTCCTGCTCCTCTTAGCATGATAAAGAAGATTCAAAGAGAGTGAGATGCCAGCTCCTTTCATTCAGTCAGTAGCTTCAAACATTTCTGGTATATGAATAACATGATGTTTTTCAATGGCAAAAATCAATGAATATTGTAAATGCACAAACAGTAATTTCTCCGCATTGCAAGGTGCAATTCTGAAATTTTTTGCTTTTTCCTGCTCCTCTTAGCATGATAAAGAAGATTCAAAGAGAGTGAGATGCCAGCTCCTTTCATTCAGTCAGTAGCTTCAATCATTTCTGGACGTTTTTCAATGGCAAAAATCAATGAATATTGTAAATGCACAAACAGTAATTTCTCCGCATTGCAAGGTGCAATTCTGAAATTTTTTGCTTTTTCCTGCTCCTCTTAGCATGATAAAGAAGATTCAAAGAGACTGAGATGTCAGCTCCTTTCATTCAGTCAGTAGCTTCAAACATTTCTGGTATATGAATAACATGATGTTTTTCAATGGCAAAAATCAATGAATATTGTAAATGCACAAACAGTAATTTCTCCGCATTGCAAGGTGCAATTCTGAAATTTTTTGCTTTTTCCTGCTCCTCTTAGCATGATAAAGAAGATTCAAAGAGAGTGAGATGCCAGCTCCTTTCATTCAGTCAGTAGCTTCAATCATTTCTGGACGTTTTTCAATGGCAAAAATCAATGAATATTGTAAATGCACAAACAGTAATTTCTCCGCATTGCAAGGTGCAATTCTGAAATTTTTTGCTTTTTCCTGCTCCTCTTAGCATGATAAAGAAGATTCAAAGAGAGTGAGATGCCAGCTCCTTTCATTCAGTCAGTAGCTTCAAACATTTCTGGTATATGAATAACATGATGTTTTTCAATGGCAAAAATCAATGAATATTGTAAATGCACAAACAGTAATTTCTCCGCATTGCAAGGTGCAAGTCTGAAATTTTTTGCTTTTTCCTGCTCCTCTTAGCATGATAAAGAAGATTCAAAGAGAGTGAGATGACAGCTCCTTTCATTTAGTCAGTACCTTCAATCATTTCTGGACGTTTTTCAATGGCAAAAATCAATGAATATTGTAAATGCACAAACAGTAATTTCTCCGCATTGCAAGGTGCAATTCTGAAATTTTTTGCTTTTTCCTGCTCCTCTTAGCATGATAAAGAAGATTCAAAGAGAGTGAGATGACAGCTCCTTTCATTTAGTCAGTACCTTCAATCATTTCTGGACGTTTTTCAATGGCAAAAATCAATGAATATTGTAAATGCACAAACAGTAATTTCTCCGCATTGCAAGGTGCAATTCTGAAATTTTTTGCTTTTTCCCGCTCCTCTTAGCATGATAAAGAAGATTGAAAGAGAGTGAGGTGCCAGCTCCTTTCATTCAGTCAGTAGCTTCAAACATTTCTGGTATATGAATAACATGTTTTTCAATGGCAAAAATCAATGAATATTGTAAATGCACAAACAGTAATTTCTCCGCATTGCAAGGTGCAATTCTGAAATTTTTTGATTTTTCCTGCTCCTCTTAGCATGATAAAGAAGATTCAAAGAGAGTGAGATGCCAGCTCCTTTCATTCAGTCAGTAGCTTCAATCATTTCTGGACGTTTTAAAATGGCAAAAATCAATGAATATTGTAAATGCACAAACAGTAATTTCTCCGCATTGCAAGGTGCAATTCTGAAATTTTTTGCTTTTTCCTGCTCCTCTTAGCATGATAAAGAAGATTCAAAGAGAGTGAGATGCCAGCTCCTTTCATTCAGTCAGTAGCTTCAAACATTTCTGGTATATGAATAACATGTTTTTCAATGGCAAAAATCAATGAATATTGTAAATGCACAAACAGTAATTTCTCCGCATTGCAAGGTGCAATTCTGAAATTTTTTGCTTTTTCCTGCTCCTCTTAGCATGATAAAGAAGATTCAAAGAGAGTGAGATGCCAGCTCCTTTCATTCAGTCAGTAGCTTCAAACATTTCTGGTATATGAATAACATGATGTTTTTCAATGGCAAAAATCAATGAATATTGTAAATGCACAAACAGTAATTTCTCCGCATTGCAAGGTGTAAGTCTGAAATTTTTTGCTTTTTCCTGCTCCTCTTAGCATGATAAAGAAGATTCAAAGAGAGTGAGATGCCAGCTACTTTCATTCAGTCAGTAGCTTCAATCATTTCTGGACGTTTTTCAATGGTAAAAATCAATGAATATTGTAAATGCACAAACAGTAATTTCTCCACATTGCAAGGTGCAATTCTGAAATTTTTTGCTTTTTCCTGCTCCTCTTAGCATGATAAAGAAGATTCAAAGAGAGTGAGATGCCAGCTCCTTTCATTCAGTCAGTAGCTTCAAACATTTCTGGTATATGAATAACATGATGTTTTTCAATGGCAAACATCAATGAATATTGTAAATGCACAAACAGTAATTTCTCCGCATTGCAAGGTGCAATTCTGAAATTTTTTGCTTTTTCCTGCTCCTCTTAGCATGATAAAGAAGATTCAAAGAGAGTGAGATGCCAGCTCCTTTCATTCAGTCAGTAGCTTCAATCATTTCTGGATGTTTTTCAATGGCAAAAATCAATGAATATTGTAAATGCACAAACTGTAATTTCTCCGCATTGCAAGGTGCAATTCTGAAATTTTTTGCTTTTTCCTGCTCCTCTTAGCATGATAAAGAAGATTCAAAGAGAGTGAGATGCCAGCTCCTTTCATTCAGTCAGTAGCTTCAAACATTTCTGGTATATAAAAAACATGTTTTTCAATGGCAAAAATCAATGAATATTGTAAATGCACAAACAGTAATATCTCCACATTGCAAGGTGCAATTCTGAAATTTTTTGCTTTTTCCTGCTAATCCTAGCATGATAAAGAAGATTCAAAGAGAGTGAGATGCCAGCTCCTTTCATTCAGTCAGTAGCTTCAAACATTTCTGGTATATGAAAAACATGTTTTTCAATGGCAAAAATCAATGAATATTGTAAATGCACAAACAGTAATATCTCCACATTGCACGGTGCAATTCTGAAATTTTTAGCTTTTTCCTGTTAATCCTAGCATGATAAAGAAGATTCAAAGAGAGTGAGATGCCAGCTCCTTTCATTCAGTCAGTAGCTTCAAACATTTCTGGTATATGAAAAACATGTTTTTCAATGGCAAAAATTAATGAATATTGTAAATGCACAAACAGTAATATCTCCACATTGCAAGGTGCAATTCTGAAATTTTTTGCTTTTTCCTGCTAATCCTAGCATGATAAAGAAGATTCAAAGAGAGTGAGATGCCAGCTCCTTTCATTCAGTCAGTAGCTTCAAACATTTCTGGTATATGAAAAACATGTTTTTCAATGGCAAAAATCAATGAATATTGTAAATGCACAAACAGTAATATCTCCACATTGCAAGGTGCAATTCTGAAATTTTTTGCTTTTTCCTGTTAATCCTAGCATGATAAAGAAGATTCAAAGAGAGTGAGATGCCAGCTCCTTTCATTCAGTCAGTAGCTTCAAACATTTCTGGTATATGAAAAACATGTTTTTCAATGGCAAAAATCAATGAATATTGTAAATTCACAAACAGTAATATCTCCACATTGCAAGGTGCAATTCTGAAATTTTTTGCTTTTTCCTGCTAATCGTAGCATTATAAAGAAGATTCAAAGAGAGTGAGATGCCAGCTCCTTTCATTCAGTCAGTAGCTTCAAACATTTCTGGTATATGAAAAACATGTTTTTCAATGGCAAAAATCAATGAATATTGTAAATGCACAAACAGTAATATCTCCACATTGCACGGTGCAATTCTGAAATTTTTAGCTTTTTCCTGTTAATCCTAGCATGATAAAGAAGATTCAAAGAGAGTGAGATGCCAGCTCCTTTCATTCAGTCAGTAGCTTCAAACATTTCTGGTATATGAAAAACATGTTTTTCAATGGCAAAAATCAATGAATATTGTAAATGCACAAACAGTAATATCTCCACATTGCAAGGTGCAATTCTGAAATTTTTTGCTTTTTCCTGTTAATCCTAGCATGATAAAGAAGATTCAAAGAGAGTGAGATGCCAGCTCCTTTCATTCAGTCAGTAGCTTCAAACATTTCTGGTATATGAAAAACATGTTTTTCAATGGCAAAAATCAATGAATATTGTAAATGCACAAACAGTAATTTCTCCGCATCGCAAGGTGCAAGTCTGAAATTTTTTGCTTTTTCCTGCTCCTCTTAGCATGATAAAGAAGATTCAAAGAGAGTGAGATGCCAGCTCCTTTCATTCAGTCAGTAGCTTCAATCATTTCTGGACGTTTTTCAATGGCAAAAATCAATGAATATTGTAAATGCACAAACAGTAATTTCTCCGCATTGCAAGGTGCAATTCTGAAATTTTTTGCTTTTTCCTGCTCCTCTTAGCATGATAAAGAAGATTCAAAGAGAGTGAGATGCCAGCTCCTTTCATTCAGTCAGTAGCTTCAAACATTTCTGGTATATGAATAACATGATGTTTTTCAATGGCAAAAATCAATGAATATTGTAAATGCACAAACAGTAATTTCTCCGCATTGCAAGGTGCAAGTCTGAAATTTTTTGCTTTTTCCTGCTCCTCTTAGCATGATAAAGAAGATTCAAAGAGAGTGAGATGCCAGTTACTTTCATGCAGTCAGTAGCTTCAATCATTTCTGGACGTTTTTCAATGGTAAAAATCAATGAATATTGTAAATGCACAAACAGTAATTTCTCCACATTGCAAGGTGCAATTCTGAAATTTTTTGCTTTTTCCTGCTCCTCTTAGCATGATAAAGAAGATTCAAAGAGAGTGAGATGCCAGCTCCTTTCATTCAGTCAGTAGCTTCAAACATTTCTGGTATATGAATAACATGATGTTTTTCAATGGCAAAAATCAATGAATATTGTAAATGCACAAACAGTAATTTCTCCGCATTGCAAGGTGCAATTCTGAAATTTTTTGCTTTTTCCTGCTCCTCTTAGCATGATAAAGAAGATTCAAAGAGAGTGAGATGCCAGCTCCTTTCATTCAGTCAGTAGCTTCAAACATTTCTGGTATATGAATAACATGATGTTTTTCAATGGCAAAAATCAATGAATATTGTAAATGCACAAACAGTAATTTCTCCGCATTGCAAGGTGCAATTCTGAAATTTTTTGCTTTTTCCTGCTCCTCTTAGCATGATAAAGAAGATTCAAAAAGAGTGAGATGCCAGCTCCTTTCATTCAGTCAGTAGCTTCAATCATTTCTGGATGTTTTTCAATGGCAAAAATCAATGAATATTGTAAATGCACAAACAGTAATTTCTCCGCATTGCAAGGTGCAATTCTGAAATTTTTTGCTTTTTCCTGCTCCTCTTAGCATGATAAAGAAGATTCAAAGAGAGTGAGATGCCAGCTCCTTTCATTCAGTCAGTAGCTTCAATCATTTCTGGATGTTTTTCAATGGCAAAAATCAATGAATATTGTAAATGCACAAACAGTAATTTCTCCGCATTGCAAGGTGCAATTCTGAAATTTTTTGCTTTTTCCTGCTCCTCTTAGCATGATAAAGAAGATTCAAAGAGAGTGAGATGCCAGCTCCTTTCATTCAGTCAGTAGCTTCAAACATTTCTGGTATATGAATAACATGATGTTTTTCAATGGCAAAAATCAATGAATATTTTAAATGCACAAACAGTAATTTCTCCGCATTGCAAGGTGCAAGTCTGAAATTTTTTTGCTTTTTCCTGCTCCTCTTAGCATGATAAAGAAGATTCAAAGAGAGTGAGATGCCAGCTACTTTCATTCAGTCAGTAGCTTCAATCATTTCTGGACGTTTTTCAATGGTAAAAATCAATGAATATTGTAAATGCACAAACAGTAATTTCTCCACATTGCAAGGTGCAATTCTGAAATTTTTTGCTTTTTCCTGCTCCTCTTAGCATGATAAAGAAGATTCAAAGAGAGTGAGATGCCAGCTCCTTTCATTCAGTCAGTAGCTTCAAACATTTCTGGTATATGAATAACATGATGTTTTTCAATGGCAAAAATCAATGAATATTGTAAATGCACAAACAGTAATTTCTCCACATTGCAAGGTGCAATTCTGAAATTTTTTGCTTTTTCCTGCTCCTCTTAGCATGATAAAGAAGATTCAAAGAGAGTGAGATGCCAGCTCCTTTCATTCAGTCAGTAGCTTCAAACATTTCTGGTATATGAATAACATGATGTTTTTCAATGGCAAAAATCAATGAATATTGTAAATGCACAAACAGTAATTTCTCCGCATTGCAAGGTGCAATTCTGAAATTTTTTGCTTTTTCCTGCTCCTCTTAGCATGATAAAGAAGATTCAAAGAGAGTGAGATGCCAGCTCCTTTCATTCAGTCAGTAGCTTCAATCATTTCTGGACGTTTTTCAATGGCAAAAATCAATGAATATTGTAAATGCACAAACAGTAATTTCTCCGCATTGCAAGGTGCAATTCTGAAATTTTTTGCTTTTTCCTGCTCCTCTTAGCATGATAAAGAAGATTCAAAGAGAGTGAGATGTCAGCTCCTTTCATTCAGTCAGTAGCTTCAAACATTTCTGGTATATGAATAACATGATGTTTTTCAATGGCAAAAATCAATGAATATTGTAAATGCACAAACAGTAATTTCTCCGCATTGCAAGGTGCAATTCTGAAATTTTTTGCTTTTTCCTGCTCCTCTTAGCATGATAAAGAAGATTCAAAGAGAGTGAGATGCCAGCTCCTTTCATTCAGTCAGTAGCTTCAATCATTTCTGGACGTTTTTCAATGGCAAAAATCAATGAATATTGTAAATGCACAAACAGTAATTTCTCCGCATTGCAAGGTGCAATTCTGAAATTTTTTGCTTTTTCCTGCTCCTCTTAGCATGATAAAGAAGATTCAAAGAGAGTGAGATGCCAGCTCCTTTCATTCAGTCAGTAGCTTCAAACATTTCTGGAATATGAATAACATGATGTTTTTCAATGGCAAAAATCAATGAATATTGTAAATGCACAAACAGTAATTTCTCCGCATTGCAAGGTGCAAGTCTGAAATTTTTTGCTTTTTCCTGCTCCTCTTAGCATGATAAAGAAGATTCAAAGAGAGTGAGATGCCAGCTACTTTCATTCAGTCAGTAGCTTCAATCATTTCTGGACGTTTTTCAATGGTAAAAATCAATGAATATTGTAAATGCACAAACAGTAATTTCTCCACATTGCAATGTGCAATTCTAAAATTTTTTGCTTTTTCCTGCTCCTCTTAGCATGATAAAGAAGATTCAAAGAGAGTGAGATGCCAGCTCCTTTCATTCAGTCAGTAGCTTCAAACATTTCTGGTATATGAATAACATGATGTTTTTCAATGGCAAAAATCAATGAATATTGTAAATGCACAAACAGTAATTTCTCCGCATTGCAAGGTGCAATTCTGAAATTTTTTGCTTTTTCCTGCTCCTCTTAGCATGATAAAGAAGATTCAAAGAGAGTGAGATGCCAACTCCTTTCATTCAGTCAGTAGCTTCAAACATTTCTGGTATATGAATAACATGATGTTTTTCAATGGCAAAAATCAATGAATATTGTAAATGCACAAACAGTAATTTCTCCGCATTGCAAGGTGCAATTCTGAAATTTTTTGCTTTTTCCTGCTCCTCTTAGCATGATAAAGAAGATTCAAAGAGAGTGAGGTGCCAGCTCCTTTCATTCAGTCAGTAGCTTCAAACATTTCTGGTATATGAATAACATGTTTTTCAATGGCAAAAATCAATGAATATTGTAAATGCACAAACAGTAATTTCTCCGCATTGCAAGGTGCAATTCTGAAATTTTTTGCTTTTTCCTGCTCCTCTTAGCATGATAAAGAAGATTCAAAGAGAGTGAGATGCCAGCTCCTTTCATTCAATCAGTACCTTCAATCATTTCTGGACGTTTTTCAATGGCAAAAATCAATGAATATTGTAAATGCACAAACAGTAATTTCTCCGCATTGCAAGGTGCAATTCTGAAATTTTTTGCTTTTTCCTGCTCCTCTTAGCATGATAAAGAAGATTCAAAGAGAGTGAGATGCCAGATCCTTTCATTCAGTCAGTAGCTTCAATCATTTCTGGACGTTTTTCAATGGCAAAAATCAATGAATATTGTAAATGCACAAACAGTAATTTCTCCGCATTGCAAGGTGCAATTCTGAAATTTTTTGCTTTTTCCTGCTCCTCTTAGCATGATAAAGAAGATTCAAAGAGAGTGAGATGCCAGCTCCTTTGATTCAGTCAGTAGCTTCAAACATTTCTGGTATATGAATAACATGATGTTTTTCAATGGCAAAAATCAATGAATATTGTAAATGCACAAACAGTAATTTCTCCGCATTGCAAGGTGCAAGTCTGAAATTTTTTGCTTTTTCCTGCTCCTCTTAGCATGATAAAGAAGATTCAAAGAGAGTGAGATGCCAGCTACTTTCATTCAGTCAGTAGCTTCAATCATTTCTGGACGTTTTTCAATGGTAAAAATCAATGAATATTGTAAATGCACAAACAGTAATTTCTCCACATTGCAAGGTGCAATTCTGAAATTTTTTGCTTTTTCCTGCTCCTCTTAGCATGATAAAGAAGATTCAAAGAGAGTGAGATGCCAGCTCCTTTCATTCAGTCAGTAGCTTCAAACATTTCTGGTATATGAATAACATGATGTTTTTCAATGGCAAAAATCAATGAATATTGTAAATGCACAAACAGTAATTTCTCCGCATTGCAAGGTGCAAGTCTGAAATTTTTTGCTTTTTCCTGCTCCTCTTAGCATGATAAAGAAGATTCAAAGAGAGTGAGATGCCAGCTACTTTCATTCAGTCAGTAGCTTCAATCATTTCTGGACGTTTTTCAATGGTAAAAATCAATGAATATTGTAAATGCACAAACAGTAATTTCTCCACATTGCAAGGTGCAATTCTGAAATTTTTTGCTTTTTCCTGCTCCTCTTAGCATGATAAAGAAGATTCAAAGAGAGTGAGATGCCAGCTCCTTTCATTCAGTCAGTAGCTTCAAACATTTCTGGTATATGAATAACATGATGTTTTTCAATGGCAAAAATCAATGAATATTGTAAATGCACAAACAGTAATTTCTCCACATTGCAAGGTGCAATTCTGAAATTTTTTGCTTTTTCCTGCTCCTCTTAGCATGATAAAGAAGATTCAAAGAGAGTGAGATGCCAGCTCCTTTCATTCAGTCAGTAGCTTCAAACATTTCTGGTATATGAATAACATGATGTTTTTCAATGGCAAAAATCAATGAATATTGTAAATGCACAAACAGTAATTTCTCCGCATTGCAAGGTGCAATTCTGAAATTTTTTGCTTTTTCCTGCTCCTCTTAGCATGATAAAGAAGATTCAAAGAGAGTGAGATGCCAGCTCCTTTCATTCAGTCAGTAGCTTCAATCATTTCTGGACGTTTTTCAATGGCAAAAATCAATGAATATTGTAAATGCACAAACAGTAATTTCTCCGCATTGCAAGGTGCAATTCTGAAATTTTTTGCTTTTTCCTGCTCCTCTTAGCATGATAAAGAAGATTCAAAGAGAGTGAGATGTCAGCTCCTTTCATTCAGTCAGTAGCTTCAAACATTTCTGGTATATGAATAACATGATGTTTTTCAATGGCAAAAATCAATGAATATTGTAAATGCACAAACAGTAATTTCTCCGCATTGCAAGGTGCAATTCTGAAATTTTTTGCTTTTTCCTGCTCCTCTTAGCATGATAAAGAAGATTCAAAGAGAGTGAGATGCCAGCTCCTTTCATTCAGTCAGTAGCTTCAATCATTTCTGGACGTTTTTCAATGGCAAAAATCAATGAATATTGTAAATGCACAAACAGTAATTTCTCCGCATTGCAAGGTGCAATTCTGAAATTTTTTGCTTTTTCCTGCTCCTCTTAGCATGATAAAGAAGATTCAAAGAGAGTGAGATGCCAGCTCCTTTCATTCAGTCAGTAGCTTCAAACATTTCTGGTATATGAATAACATGATGTTTTTCAATGGCAAAAATCAATGAATATTGTAAATGCACAAACTAATTTCTCCGCATTGCAAGGTGCAAGTCTGAAATTTTTTGCTTTTTCCTGCTCCTCTTAGCATGATAAAGAAGATTCAAAGAGAGTGAGATGACAGCTCCTTTCATTTAGTCAGTACCTTCAATCATTTCTGGACGTTTTTCAATGGCAAAAATCAATGAATATTGTAAATGCACAAACAGTAATTTCTCCGCATTGCAAGGTGCAATTCTGAAATTTTTTGCTTTTTCCTGCTCCTCTTAGCATGATAAAGAAGATTCAAAGAGAGTGAGATGACAGCTCCTTTCATTTAGTCAGTACCTTCAATCATTTCTGGACGTTTTTCAATGGCAAAAATCAATGAATATTGTAAATGCACAAACAGTAATTTCTCCGCATTGCAAGGTGCAATTCTGAAATTTTTTGCTTTTTCCCGCTCCTCTTAGCATGATAAAGAAGATTGAAAGAGAGTGAGGTGCCAGCTCCTTTCATTCAGTCAGTAGCTTCAAACATTTCTGGTATATGAAAAACATGTTTTTCAATGGCAAAAATCAATGAATATTGTAAATGCACAAACAGTAATATCTCCACATTGCAAGGTGTAATTCTGAAATTTTTTGCTTTTTCCTGCTAATCCTAGCATGATAAAGAAGATTCAAAGAGAGTGAGATGCCAGCTCCTTTCATTCAGTCAGTAGCTTCAAACATTTCTGGTATATGAAAAACATGTTTTTCAATGGCAAAAATCAATGAATATTGTAAATGCACAAACAGTAATATCTCCACATTGCAAGGTGCAATTCTGAAATTTTTAGCTTTTTCCTGTTAATCCTAGCATGATAAAGAAGATTCAAAGAGAGTGAGATGCCAGCTCCTTTCATTCAGTCAGTAGCTTCAAACATTTCTGGTATATGAAAAACATGTTTTTCAATGGCAAAAATCAATGAATATTGTAAATGCACAAACAGTAATATCTCCACATTGCAAGGTGCAATTCTGAAATTTTTTGCTTTTTCCTGCTAATCCTAGCATGATAAAGAAGATTCAAAGAGAGTGAGATGCCAGCTCCTTTCATTCAGTCACTAGCTTCAAACATTTCTGGTATATGAAAAACATGTTTTTCAATGGCAAAAATCAATGAATATTGTAAATGCACAAACAGTAATATCTCCACATTGCACGGTGCAATTCTGAAATTTTTAGCTTTTTCCTGTTAATCCTAGCATGATAAAGAAGATTCAAAGAGAGTGAGATGCCAGCTCCTTTCATTCAGTCAGTAGCTTCAAACATTTCTGGTATATGAAAAACATGTTTTTCAATGGCAAAAATCAATGAATATTGTAAATGCACAAACAGTAATATCTCCACATTGCAAGGTGCAATTCTGAAATTTTTTGCTTTTTCCTGTTAATCCTAGCATGATAAAGAAGATTCAAAGAGAGTGAGATGCCAGCTCCTTTCATTCAGTCAGTAGCTTCAAACATTTCTGGTATATGAAAAACATGTTTTTCAATGGCAAAAATCAATGAATATTGTAAATGCACAAACAGTAATATCTCCACATTGCAAGGTGCAATTCTGAAATTTTTTGCTTTTTCCTGCTAATCCTAGCATGATAAAGAAGATTCAAAGAGAGTGAGATGCCAGCTCCTTTCATTCAGTCAGTAGCTTCAAACATTTCTGGTATATGAAAAACATGTTTTTCAATGGCAAAAATCAATGAATATTGTAAATGCACAAACAGTAACATCTCCACATTGCACGGTGCAATTCTGAAATTTTTAGCTTTTTCCTGTTAATCCTAGCATGATAAAGAAGATTCAAAGAGAGTGAGATGCCAGCTCCTTTCATTCAGTCAGTAGCTTCAAACATTTCTGGTATATGAAAAACATGTTTTTCAATGGCAAAAATCAATGAATATTGTAAATGCACAAACAGTAATATCTCCACATTGCAAGGTGCAATTCTGAAATTCTTTGCTTTTTCCTGTTAATCCTAGCATGATAAAGAAGATTCAAAGAGAGTGAGATGCCAGCTCCTTTCATTCAGTCAGTAGCTTCAAACATTTCTGGTATATGAAAAACATGTTTTTCAATGGCAAAAATCAATGAATATTGTAAATGCACAAACAGTAATATCTCCACATTGCAAGGTGCAATTCTGAAATTTTTTGCTTTTTCCTGCTAATCCTAGCATGATAAAGAAGATTCAAAGAGAGTGAGATGCCAGCTCCTTTCATTCAGTCAGTAGCTTCAAACATTTCTGGTATATGAAAAACATGTTTTTCAATGGCAAAAATCAATGAATATTGTAAATGCACAAACAGTAATATCTCCACATTGCAAGGTGCAATTCTGAAATTTTTAGCTTTTTCCTGTTAATCCTAGCATGATAAAGAAGATTCAAAGAGAGTGAGATGCCAGCTCCTTTCATTCAGTCAGTAGCTTCAAACATTTCTGGTATATGAAAAACATGTTTTTCAATGGCAAAAATCAATGAATATTGTAAATGCACAAACAGTAATATCTCCACATTGCAAGGTGCAATTCTGAAATTTTTTGCTTTTTCCTGCTAATCCTAGCATGATAAAGAAGATTCAAAGAGAGTGAGATGCCAGCTCCTTTCATTCAGTCAGTAGCTTCAAACATTTCTGGTATATGAAAAACATGTTTTTCAATGGCAAAAATCAATGAATATTGTAAATGCACAAACAGTAATATCTCCACATTGCACGGTGCAATTCTGAAATTTTTAGCTTTTTCCTGTTAATCCTAGCATGATAAAGATTCAAAGAGAGTGAGATGCCAGCTCCTTTCATTCAGTCAGTAGCTTCAAACATTTCTGGTATATGAAAAACATGTTTTTCAATGGCAAAAATCAATGAATATTGTAAATGCACAAACAGTAATATCTCCACATTGCAAGGTGCAATTCTGAAATTTTTTGCTTTTTCCTGTTAATCCTAGCATGATAAAGAAGATTCAAAGAGAGTGAGATGCCAGCTCCTTTCATTCAGTCAGTAGCTTCAAACATTTCTGGTATATGAAAAACATGTTTTTCAATGGCAAAAATCAATGAATATTGTAAATGCACAAACAGTAATATCTCCACATTGCAAGGTGCAATTCTGAAATTTTTTGCTTTTTCCTGCTAATCCTAGCATGATAAAGAAGATTCAAAGAGAGTGAGATGCCAGCTCCTTTCATTCAGTCAGTAGCTTCAAACATTTCTGGTATATGAAAAACATGTTTTTCAATGGCAAAAATCAATGAATATTGTAAATGCACAAACAGTAATATCTCCACATTGCACGGTGCAATTCTGAAATTTTTAGCTTTTTCCTGTTAATCCTAGCATGATAAAGAAGATTCAAAGAGAGTGAGATGCCAGCTCCTTTCATTCAGTCAGTAGCTTCAAACATTTCTGGTATATGAAAAACATGTTTTTCAATGGCAAAAATCAATGAATATTGTAAATGCACAAACAGTAATATCTCCACATTGCAAGGTGCAATTCTGACATTTTTTGCTTTTTCCTGCTAATCCTAGCATGATAAAGAAGATTCAAAGAGAGTGAGATGCCAGCTCCTTTCATTCAGTCAGTAGCTTCAAACATTTCTGGTATATGAAAAACATGTTTTTCAATGGCAAAAATCAATGAATATTGTAAATGCACAAACAGTAATATCTCCACATTGCAAGGTGCAATTCTGAAATTTTTTGCTTTTTCCTGTTAATCCTAGCATGATAAAGAAGATTCAAAGAGAGTGAGATGCCAGCTCCTTTCATTCAGTCAGTAGCTTCAAACATTTCTGGTATATGAAAAACATGTTTTTCAATGGCAAAAATCAATGAATATTGTAAATGCACAAACAGTAATATCTCCACATTGCAAGGTGCAATTCTGAAATGTTTTGCTTTTTCCTGCTAATCCTAGCATGATAAAGAAGATTCAAAGAGAGTGAGATGCCAGCTCCTTTCATTCAGTCAGTAGCTTCAAACATTTCTGGTATATGAAAAACATGTTTTTCAATGGCAAAAATCAATGAATATTGTAAATGCACAAACAGTAATATCTCCACATTGCACGGTGCAATTCTGAAATTTTTAGCTTTTTCCTGTTAATCCTAGCATGATAAAGAAGATTCAAAGAGAGTGAGATGCCAGCTCCTTTCATTCAGTCAGTAGCTTCAAACATTTCTGGTATATGAAAAACATGTTTTTCAATGGCAAAAATCAATGAATATTGTAAATGCACAAACAGTAATATCTCCACATTGCAAGGTGCAATTCTGAAATTTTTTGCTTTTTCCTGCTAATCCTAGCATGATAAAGAAGATTCAAAGAGAGTGAGATGCCAGCTCCTTTCATTCAGTCAGTAGCTTCAAACATTTCTGGTATATGAAAAACATGTTTTTCAATGGCAAAAATCAATGAATATTGTAAATGCACAAACAGTAATATCTCAACATTGCACGGTGCAATTCTGAAATTTTTAGCTTTTTCCTGTTAATCCTAGCATGATAAAGAAGATTCAAAGAGAGTGAGATGCCAGCTCCTTTCATTCAGTCAGTAGCTTCAAACATTTCTGGTATATGAAAAACATGTTTTTCAATGGCAAAAATCAATGAATATTGTAAATGCACAAACAGTAATATCTCCACATTGCAAGGTGCAATTCTGAAATTTTTTGCTTTTTCCTGTTAATCCTAGCATGATAAAGAAGATTCAAAGAGAGTGAGATGCCAGCTCCTTTCATTCAGTCAGTAGCTTCAAACATTTCTGGTATATGAAAAACATGTTTTTCAATGGCAAAAATCAATGAATATTGTAAATGCACAAACAGTAATATCTCCACATTGCAAGGTGCAATTCTGAAATTTTTTGCTTTTTCCTGCTAATCCTAGCATGATAAAGAAGATTCAAAGAGAGTGAGATGCCAGCTCCTTTCATTCAGTCAGTAGCTTCAAACATTTCTGGTATATGAAAAACATGTTTTTCAATGGCAAAAATCAATGAATATTGTAAATGCACAAACAGTAATATCTCCACATTGCACGGTGCAATTCTGAAATTTTTAGCTTTTTCCTGTTAATCCTAGCATGATAAAGAAGATTCAAAGAGAGTGAGATGCCAGCTCCTTTCATTCAGTCAGTAGCTTCAAACATTTCTGGTATATGAAAAACATGTTTTTCAATGGCAAAAATCAATGAATATTGTAAATGCACAAACAGTAATATCTCCACATTGCAAGGTGCAATTCTGAAATTTTTTGCTTTTTCCTGCTAATCCTAGCATGATAAAGAAGATTCAAAGAGAGTGAGATGCCAGCTCCTTTCATTCAGTCAGTAGCTTCAAACATTTCTGGTATATGAAAAACATGTTTTTCAATGGCAAAAATCAATGAATATTGTAAATGCACAAACAGTAATATCTCCACATTGCAAGGTGCAATTCTGAAATTTTTTGCTTTTTCCTGTTAATCCTAGCATGATAAAGAAGATTCAAAGAGAGTGAGATGCCAGCTCCTTTCATTCAGTCAGTAGCTTCAAACATTTCTGGTATATGAAAAACATGTTTTTCAATGGCAAAAATCAATGAATATTGTAAATGCACAAACAGTAATATCTCCACATTGCAAGGTGCAATTCTGAAATGTTTTGCTTTTTCCTGCTAATCCTAGCATGATAAAGAAGATTCAAAGAGAGTGAGATGCCAGCTCCTTTCATTCAGTCAGTAGCTTCAAACATTTCTGGTATATGAAAAACATGTTTTTCAATGGCAAAAATCAATGAATATTGTAAATGCACAAACAGTAATATCTCCACATTGCAAGGTGCAATTCTGAAATTTTTTGCTTTTTCCTGCTAATCCTAGCATGATAAAGAAGATTCAAAGAGAGTGAGATGCCAGCTCCTTTCATTCAGTCAGTAGCTTCAAACATTTCTGGTATATGAAAAACATGTTTTTCAATGGCAAAAATCAATGAATATTGTAAATGCACAAACAGTAATATCTCCACATTGCACGGTGCAATTCTGAAATTTTTAGCTTTTTCCTGTTAATCCTAGCATGATAAAGATTCAAAGAGAGTGAGATGCCAGCTCCTTTCATTCAGTCAGTAGCTTCAAACATTTCTGGTATATGAAAAACATGTTTTTCAATGGCAAAAATCAATGAATATTGTAAATGCACAAACAGTAATATCTCCACATTGCAAGGTGCAATTCTGAAATTTTTTGCTTTTTCCTGTTAATCCTAGCATGATAAAGAAGATTCAAAGAGAGTGAGATGCCAGCTCCTTTCATTCAGTCAGTAGCTTCAAACATTTCTGGTATATGAAAAACATGTTTTTCAATGGCAAAAATCAATGAATATTGTAAATGCACAAACAGTAATATCTCCACATTGCAAGGTGCAATTCTGAAATTTTTTGCTTTTTCCTGCTAATCCTAGCATGATAAAGAAGATTCAAAGAGAGTGAGATGCCAGCTCCTTTCATTCAGTCAGTAGCTTCAAACATTTCTGGTATATGAAAAACATGTTTTTCAATGGCAAAAATCAATGAATATTGTAAATGCACAAACAGTAATATCTCCACATTGCACGGTGCAATTCTGAAATTTTTAGCTTTTTCCTGTTAATCCTAGCATGATAAAGAAGATTCAAAGAGAGTGAGATGCCAGCTCCTTTCATTCAGTCAGTAGCTTCAAACATTTCTGGTATATGAAAAACATGTTTTTCAATGGCAAAAATCAATGAATATTGTAAATGCACAAACAGTAATATCTCCACATTGCAAGGTGCAATTCTGAAATTTTTTGCTTTTTCCTGCTAATCCTAGCATGATAAAGAAGATTCAAAGAGAGTGAGATGCCAGCTCCTTTCATTCAGTCAGTAGCTTCAAACATTTCTGGTATATGAAAAACATGTTTTTCAATGGCAAAAATCAATGAATATTGTAAATGCACAAACAGTAATATCTCCACATTGCACGGTGCAATTCTGAAATTTTTAGCTTTTTCCTGTTAATCCTAGCATGATAAAGAAGATTCAAAGAGAGTGAGATGCCAGCTCCTTTCATTCAGTCAGTAGCTTCAAACATTTCTGGTATATGAAAAACATGTTTTTCAATGGCAAAAATCAATGAATATTGTAAATGCACAAACAGTAATATCTCCACATTGCAAGGTGCAATTCTGAAATTTTTTGCTTTTTCCTGCTAATCCTAGCATGATAAAGAAGATTCAAAGAGAGTGAGATGCCAGCTCCTTTCATTCAGTCAGTAGCTTCAAACATTTCTGGTATATGAAAAACATGTTTTTCAATGGCAAAAATCAATGAATATTGTAAATGCACAAACAGTAATATCTCCACATTGCAAGGTGCAATTCTGAAATTTTTTGCTTTTTCCTGCTAATCCTAGCATGATAAAGAAGATTCAAAGAGAGTGAGATGCCAGCTCCTTTCATTCAGTCAGTAGCTTCAAACATTTCTGGTATATGAAAAACATGTTTTTCAATGGCAAAAATCAATGAATATTGTAAATGCACAAACAGTAATATCTCCACATTGCACGGTGCAATTCTGAAATTTTTAGCTTTTTCCTGTTAATCCTAGCATGATAAAGAAGATTCAAAGAGAGTGAGATGCCAGCTCCTTTCATTCAGTCAGTAGCTTCAAACATTTCTGGTATATGAAAAACATGTTTTTCAATGGCAAAAATCAATGAATATTGTAAATGCACAAACAGTAATATCTCCACATTGCAAGGTGCAATTCTGAAATTTTTTGCTTTTTCCTGCTAATCCTAGCATGATAAAGAAGATTCAAAGAGAGTGAGATGCCAGCTCCTTTCATTCAGTCAGTAGCTTCAAACATTTCTGGTATATGAAAAACATGTTTTTCAATGGCAAAAATCAATGAATATTGTAAATGCACAAACAGTAATATCTCCACATTGCAAGGTGCAATTCTGAAATTTTTTGCTTTTTCCTGCTAATCCTAGCATGATAAAGAAGATTCAAAGAGAGTGAGATGCCAGCTCCTTTCATTCAGTCAGTAGCTTCAAACATTTCTGGTATATGAAAAACATGTTTTTCAATGGCAAAAATCAATGAATATTGTAAATGCACAAACAGTAATATCTCCACATTGCACGGTGCAATTCTGAAATTTTTAGCTTTTTCCTGTTAATCCTAGCATGATAAAGAAGATTCAAAGAGAGTGAGATGCCAGCTCCTTTCATTCAGTCAGTAGCTTCAAACATTTCTGGTATATGAAAAACATGTTTTTCAATGGCAAAAATCAATGAATATTGTAAATGCACAAACAGTAATATCTCCACATTGCAAGGTGCAATTCTGAAATTTTTTGCTTTTTCCTGCTAATCCTAGCATGATAAAGAAGATTCAAAGAGAGTGAGATGCCAGCTCCTTTCATTCAGTCAGTAGCTTCAAACATTTCTGGTATATGAAAAACATGTTTTTCAATGGCAAAAATCAATGAATATTGTAAATGCACAAACAGTAATATCTCCACATTGCAAGGTGCAATTCTGAAATTTTTTGCTTTTTCCTGTTAATCCTAGCATGATAAAGAAGATTCAAAGAGAGTGAGATGCCAGCTCCTTTCATTCAGTCAGTAGCTTCAAACATTTCTGGTATATGAAAAACATGTTTTTCAATGGCAAAAATCAATGAATATTGTAAATGCACAAACAGTAATATCTCCACATTGCAAGGTGCAATTCTGAAATGTTTTGCTTTTTCCTGCTAATCCTAGCATGATAAAGAAGATTCAAAGAGAGTGAGATGCCAGCTCCTTTCATTCAGTCAGTAGCTTCAAACATTTCTGGTATATGAAAAACATGTTTTTCAATGGCAAAAATCAATGAATATTGTAAATGCACAAACAGTAATATCTCCACATTGCACGGTGCAATTCTGAAATTTTTAGCTTTTTCCTGTTAATCCTAGCATGATAAAGAAGATTCAAAGAGAGTGAGATGCCAGCTCCTTTCATTCAGTCAGTAGCTTCAAACATTTCTGGTATATGAAAAACATGTTTTTCAATGGCAAAAATCAATGAATATTGTAAATGCACAAACAGTAATATCTCCACATTGCAAGGTGCAATTCTGAAATTTTTTGCTTTTTCCTGCTAATCCTAGCATGATAAAGAAGATTCAAAGAGAGTGAGATGCCAGCTCCTTTCATTCAGTCAGTAGCTTCAAACATTTCTGGTATATGAAAAACATGTTTTTCAATGGCAAAAATCAATGAATATTGTAAATGCACAAACAGTAATATCTCCACATTGCAAGGTGCAATTCTGAAATTTTTTGCTTTTTCCTGCTAATCCTAGCATGATAAAGAAGATTCAAAGAGAGTGAGATGCCAGCTCCTTTCATTCAGTCAGTAGCTTCAAACATTTCTGGTATATGAAAAACATGTTTTTCAATGGCAAAAATCAATGAATATTGTAAATGCACAAACAGTAATATCTCCACATTGCACGGTGCAATTCTGAAATTTTTAGCTTTTTCCTGTTAATCCTAGCATGATAAAGAAGATTCAAAGAGAGTGAGATGCCAGCTCCTTTCATTCAGTCAGTAGCTTCAAACATTTCTGGTATATGAAAAACGTTTTTCAATGGCAAAAATCAATGAATATTGTAAATGCACAAACAGTAATATCTCCACATTGCAAGGTGCAATTCTGAAATTTTTTGCTTTTTCCTGCTAATCCTAGCATGATAAAGAAGATTCAAAGAGAGTGAGATGCCAGCTCCTTTCATTCAGTCAGTAGCTTCAAACATTTCTGGTATATGAAAAACATGTTTTTCAATGGCAAAAATCAATGAATATTGTAAATGCACAAACAGTAATATCTCCACATTGCAAGGTGCAATTCTGAAATTTTTAGCTTTTTCCTGTTAATCCTAGCATGATAAAGAAGATTCAAAGAGAGTGAGATGCCAGCTCCTTTCATTCAGTCAGTAGCTTCAAACATTTCTGGTATATGAAAAACATGTTTTTCAATGGCAAAAATCAATGAATATTGTAAATGCACAAACAGTAATATCTCCACATTGCACGGTGCAATTCTGAAATTTTTAGCTTTTTCCTGTTAATCCTAGCATGATAAAGAAGATTCAAAGAGAGTGAGATGCCAGCTCCTTTCATTCAGTCAGTAGCTTCAAACATTTCTGGTATATGAAAAACATGTTTTTCAATGGCAAAAATCAATGAATATTGTAAATGCACAAACAGTAATATCTCCACATTGCACGGTGCAATTCTGAAATTTTTAGCTTTTTCCTGTTAATCCTAGCATGATAAAGAAGATTCAAAGAGAGTGAGATGCCAGCTCCTTTCATTCAGTCAGTAGCTTCAAACATTTCTGGTATATGAAAAACATGTTTTTCAATGGCAAAAATCAATGAATATTGTAAATGCACAAACAGTAATATCTCCACATTGCAAGGTGCAATTCTGAAATTTTTTGCTTTTTCCTGCTAATCCTAGCATGATAAAGAAGATTCAAAGAGAGTGAGATGCCAGCTCCTTTCATTCAGTCAGTAGCTTCAAACATTTCTGGTATATGAAAAACATGTTTTTCAATGGCAAAAATCAATGAATATTGTAAATGCACAAACAGTAATATCTCAACATTGCACGGTGCAATTCTGAAATTTTTAGCTTTTTCCTGTTAATCCTAGCATGATAAAGAAGATTCAAAGAGAGTGAGATGCCAGCTCCTTTCATTCAGTCAGTAGCTTCAAACATTTCTGGTATATGAAAAACATGTTTTTCAATGGCAAAAATCAATGAATATTGTAAATGCACAAACAGTAATATCTCCACATTGCAAGGTGCAATTCTGAAATTTTTTGCTTTTTCCTGTTAATCCTAGCATGATAAAGAAGATTCAAAGAGAGTGAGATGCCAGCTCCTTTCATTCAGTCAGTAGCTTCAAACATTTCTGGTATATGAAAAACATGTTTTTCAATGGCAAAAATCAATGAATATTGTAAATGCACAAACAGTAATATCTCCACATTGCAAGGTGCAATTCTGAAATTTTTTGCTTTTTCCTGCTAATCCTAGCATGATAAAGAAGATTCAAAGAGAGTGAGATGCCAGCTCCTTTCATTCAGTCAGTAGCTTCAAACATTTCTGGTATATGAAAAACATGTTTTTCAATGGCAAAAATCAATGAATATTGTAAATGCACAAACAGTAATATCTCCACATTGCACGGTGCAATTCTGAAATTTTTAGCTTTTTCCTGTTAATCCTAGCATGATAAAGAAGATTCAAAGAGAGTGAGATGCCAGCTCCTTTCATTCAGTCAGTAGCTTCAAACATTTCTGGTATATGAAAAACATGTTTTTCAATGGCAAAAATCAATGAATATTGTAAATGCACAAACAGTAATATCTCCACATTGCAAGGTGTAATTCTGAAATTTTTTGCTTTTTCCTGCTAATCCTAGCATGATAAAGAAGATTCAAAGAGAGTGAGATGCCAGCTCCTTTCATTCAGTCAGTAGCTTCAAACATTTCTGGTATATGAAAAACATGTTTTTCAATGGCAAAAATCAATGAATATTGTAAATGCACAAACAGTAATATCTCCACATTGCAAGGTGCAATTCTGAAATTTTTAGCTTTTTCCTGTTAATCCTAGCATGATAAAGAAGATTCAAAGAGAGTGAGATGCCAGCTCCTTTCATTCAGTCAGTAGCTTCAAACATTTCTGGTATATGAAAAACATGTTTTTCAATGGCAAAAATCAATGAATATTGTAAATGCACAAACAGTAATATCTCCACATTGCAAGGTGCAATTCTGAAATTTTTTGCTTTTTCCTGCTAATCCTAGCATGATAAAGAAGATTCAAAGAGAGTGAGATGCCAGCTCCTTTCATTCAGTCACTAGCTTCAAACATTTCTGGTATATGAAAAACATGTTTTTCAATGGCAAAAATCAATGAATATTGTAAATGCACAAACAGTAATATCTCCACATTGCACGGTGCAATTCTGAAATTTTTAGCTTTTTCCTGTTAATCCTAGCATGATAAAGAAGATTCAAAGAGAGTGAGATGCCAGCTCCTTTCATTCAGTCAGTAGCTTCAAACATTTCTGGTATATGAAAAACATGTTTTTCAATGGCAAAAATCAATGAATATTGTAAATGCACAAACAGTAATATCTCCACATTGCAAGGTGCAATTCTGAAATTTTTTGCTTTTTCCTGTTAATCCTAGCATGATAAAGAAGATTCAAAGAGAGTGAGATGCCAGCTCCTTTCATTCAGTCAGTAGCTTCAAACATTTCTGGTATATGAAAAACATGTTTTTCAATGGCAAAAATCAATGAATATTGTAAATGCACAAACAGTAATATCTCCACATTGCAAGGTGCAATTCTGAAATTTTTTGCTTTTTCCTGCTAATCCTAGCATGATAAAGAAGATTCAAAGAGAGTGAGATGCCAGCTCCTTTCATTCAGTCAGTAGCTTCAAACATTTCTGGTATATGAAAAACATGTTTTTCAATGGCAAAAATCAATGAATATTGTAAATGCACAAACAGTAACATCTCCACATTGCACGGTGCAATTCTGAAATTTTTAGCTTTTTCCTGTTAATCCTAGCATGATAAAGAAGATTCAAAGAGAGTGAGATGCCAGCTCCTTTCATTCAGTCAGTAGCTTCAAACATTTCTGGTATATGAAAAACATGTTTTTCAATGGCAAAAATCAATGAATATTGTAAATGCACAAACAGTAATATCTCCACATTGCAAGGTGCAATTCTGAAATTCTTTGCTTTTTCCTGTTAATCCTAGCATGATAAAGAAGATTCAAAGAGAGTGAGATGCCAGCTCCTTTCATTCAGTCAGTAGCTTCAAACATTTCTGGTATATGAAAAACATGTTTTTCAATGGCAAAAATCAATGAATATTGTAAATGCACAAACAGTAATATCTCCACATTGCAAGGTGCAATTCTGAAATTTTTTGCTTTTTCCTGCTAATCCTAGCATGATAAAGAAGATTCAAAGAGAGTGAGATGCCAGCTCCTTTCATTCAGTCAGTAGCTTCAAACATTTCTGGTATATGAAAAACATGTTTTTCAATGGCAAAAATCAATGAATATTGTAAATGCACAAACAGTAATATCTCCACATTGCAAGGTGCAATTCTGAAATTTTTAGCTTTTTCCTGTTAATCCTAGCATGATAAAGAAGATTCAAAGAGAGTGAGATGCCAGCTCCTTTCATTCAGTCAGTAGCTTCAAACATTTCTGGTATATGAAAAACATGTTTTTCAATGGCAAAAATCAATGAATATTGTAAATGCACAAACAGTAATATCTCCACATTGCAAGGTGCAATTCTGAAATTTTTTGCTTTTTCCTGCTAATCCTAGCATGATAAAGAAGATTCAAAGAGAGTGAGATGCCAGCTCCTTTCATTCAGTCAGTAGCTTCAAACATTTCTGGTATATGAAAAACATGTTTTTCAATGGCAAAAATCAATGAATATTGTAAATGCACAAACAGTAATATCTCCACATTGCACGGTGCAATTCTGAAATTTTTAGCTTTTTCCTGTTAATCCTAGCATGATAAAGATTCAAAGAGAGTGAGATGCCAGCTCCTTTCATTCAGTCAGTAGCTTCAAACATTTCTGGTATATGAAAAACATGTTTTTCAATGGCAAAAATCAATGAATATTGTAAATGCACAAACAGTAATATCTCCACATTGCAAGGTGCAATTCTGAAATTTTTTGCTTTTTCCTGTTAATCCTAGCATGATAAAGAAGATTCAAAGAGAGTGAGATGCCAGCTCCTTTCATTCAGTCAGTAGCTTCAAACATTTCTGGTATATGAAAAACATGTTTTTCAATGGCAAAAATCAATGAATATTGTAAATGCACAAACAGTAATATCTCCACATTGCAAGGTGCAATTCTGAAATTTTTTGCTTTTTCCTGCTAATCCTAGCATGATAAAGAAGATTCAAAGAGAGTGAGATGCCAGCTCCTTTCATTCAGTCAGTAGCTTCAAACATTTCTGGTATATGAAAAACATGTTTTTCA